>NC_047019.1:46475950-46525793 GCF_902652985.1 Pecten maximus
GCTGAGTGTACTTAACGGGGGTAGGTAACCATCACTGACTGATGTACGTTTACGGGGGTAGTACACCCCTACTGACGGAATCGGGGGTAGTACAAACCCCGTTTTTAAAGGGGTGGGATACCACATACGACTGAGTGAAAGTTTACTAAGGTAGGATACCACACACTGCACTTTGTTTAACTGGGGGGTGGATCCACCATCACTGACTGCGTTTTAAAAGGGGTAGGTACCCCCTCCGATGAGTTTAAAAGTTTATAGGGTAGGATACCCACACTGCTGAGTTGTACGTTATCCTAGGGGTGGATCCCCACACTGACTGATTATTAACGGGGGTAGGATCACATCACGATGAGTTAGTTTACTGGGGGTAGGATCCCTCACTGACTACTGTACTTTCCCCGGGGTAGGAACACCATCACGACGATTGTACGTTTACTGGGTAGATCCCACAATCCTGAGACTGTACTTTTTAAGGTGGGAAATCACAATCCGTAAACTGTAGTTAACTAGGGGTAGGATACAAAATCAGATAGCGGTTTACTAGAGGTGGATCACCCCCTCCTGACTGTTTTACGTTTAAGGGTGGGATACACACCCACGACTGAGCTGAAATTTTTTACAAACAGATTGATTTATTTTTGGCATACAACAATGACAATAACATGATGGGGTTTTTTATCATTGAGGCCGATTTTTTCCTAGTTGAGAGTTTTCGTTTCTTTGTGTTCTTTTTTTTTTAGATTAAACCCTTTTTTGTTTTTATTTTTTTTAAACCCTACTTTTTGTATACTTTATACAATTGTTATACAATTTTCTGCAAGGCATTACGTTTGTGACATGATTCATTTAATCAGAACATCACTGAAGACTGAAAAATCCAAAAATAATTAGAGTTTTTAGGTCACCTATGACAAAGTCTCAGATGAATGTTTTGTCCAGCGACCCGAGCATCTGACGTACATAGTTTGCTTTGTTAACAGCTTGCATTTTTGACTTCTTCATAATGACCAAGAGGCCCAGTGTCATGATACTGGGCCAGAAGCATGCTGGGATGAAGGGCTAGTAAAGCTGTTCAAATAAATTACCTTTTTTTTTCTTTTTTTTTCACACTCAGAGAATAGGAGTTTTTGCCAATGATTTGAATCAAAAAAGTGTGAATTGCCAATAATTATGAAATACGACATTTCATTTTTGGGGATTCTAATATATAGTATAGTTAATATGCTTAATTACTTCTGGTGAACAACAATCCGGTTATAAAATTATACAGAAAGGACATCAAGAACCTATGAGGAAAAAATTAACCATCAAAAGAGAAAAGCAGAAATTAAGTAGTCAAAGAATTTATTTGCAAAGCCTAAGATATATACGAGGCTAGAGGGCATATAGCGATAGCAGAAGAGCACCATAATAGACAATCAAAAAACCAAGAAACAAGTATAAAAAAGGAGCCTATTTTGATGGTGGATGGAGAGACAGAGACAGAGACAGAGAGACAGAGAGAGAGAGAGAGAGACAGTCAGAGAGAGAGACAGAGACAGAGAGACAAATAAATTACCTTGACCTGCTTTCAAGGTCACAGGGGTCTAACATTTTGAAATTTTCACACAACTTCTCAATAACCAAGACACCCAGAGTCATGATATTGGGACAGATGAATGCTTGGATAACAGACTGGTCAAATGTGTTTAATTCTTTCTCTAAATAAAAAAAACATCAGTGCCATCGGAACATATTTTAGAACTCAGTAATATGCTTTTCTTTGAATTAATATGTAAAGCAAATAGTCAGCATTTTTTCTTTTTTCTTTTTAATTGTAGCTCTTCAAATTTAGATAAGAACAGCAAATCTTCCTGTGGTAGTAGCAACAACTCAAACGACTTCAAAATGGCGGGGAAACAAACTTTGGGCGTCGGTAGCCAGTTTCCAGCCCCAAATTCTCAGCAACGTCTTGGAGGCTCTCCAACAAAGTCACGTAATAAGGTGGCCCTCAAACCTGGTCGATCTCTTATGGACTGGATTCGCCTTGGCAATAGTGGGAAGGATCTTACAGGGGTTGGTCGCAAGGTCTTGGAGGTAACACCGGAGGAACTAGCTAAACATGCCACGGCTGACGATGCTTGGATAGCTCTACGGGGTCAGTTGTGTCACAATTTAGCTACTAGCTAATAGCTACGTTCATCGTCGTCCGCCATGCGCTGTTAGACTTTTACTTTCAAAATGCCACTCCACAGCCCGAAAGCAGATTTCTACCAAATTGGGGAACTTTGGTGAATTATTGGTTTAAAACCCTACTCCTGGTGAATTATTGGTTTAAAACCCTACTCCTGGTGAATTATTGGTTTAAAACCCTACTCCTGGTGAATTGTTGGTTTAAAACCCTACTCCTGGTGAATTATTGGTTTAAAACCCTACTCCTGGTGAATTATTGGTTTAAAACCCTATTCCTGGTGAATTATTGGTTTAAAACCCTATTCCTGGTGAATTATTGCTTTAAAACCCTACTCCTGTTGAATTATTGCTTTAAAACCCTACTCCTGGTGAATTATTGGTTTAAAACCCTACTCCTGGTGAATTATTGCTATAAAACCCTACTCCTGGTGAATTATTGCTATTAAACCCTACTCCTGGTGAATTATTGCTTTAAAACCCTACTCCTGGTGAATTATTGCTTAAAACCCTACTCCTGGTGAATTATTGCTTTAAAACCCTACTCCTGGTGAATTATTGCTATAAAACCCTACTCCTGGTGAATTATTGCTTTAAAACCCTACTCCTCCTGAACCCTTTGGTGGAATACATTCAAGTTTGGTGTGAAACATCAGTAGGGGAGGGCAATCATGTTTTATATAAATGACCCAAGGGGCTGGAGTGGTTGAGCCCAAAAAGGGGAACTTTGCTCTTGTTTTGCTTTAAAACCCTACTCTTCCTTAACCCTTTGGTGGATTACATTCAAGTTTGGTGTGAAACATCAGTAGGGGAGGGCAATCATATTTTATATAAATGAGGCTAGTGTGACCCAAGGGGCTGGAGTGGTTGAGCCCAAAAAGGGGAACTTTGCTCTTGTTTTGCTTTAAAACCCTACTCCTCCTTAACCCTTGGGGGGATTACATCCAAATTTGGTGTGAAGCATTATTTGGGGAAAGCAAAAAAATTTTTTATAAATGAAGCTGATGTGACCCAAGGGGCCTGAGCGGCGTGGGCCCAAAAAGGGGAAATTTGGTGAATTATTTCTTTAAAATCCTTCTCCTCCTTATCCCTTGAGTGGATTACATCCAAATTTGGTGTGAAACATCAATGGGAGAGTGCAATCATATTTTATATAAATGAGGTTAATGTGGCCCATAGGAACTTAGCTAAAATTTTGCTTTAAAATACTCTCCTCCTTAATGCCTTAATAGATTACAACCAAATTTTGAAATGAGACAGGTCTGACAGGGAGTGACCCCTTGGGAAAAAAGGGTAGGGCCCCCAAAAGGAGTACTTGGGTTATTATATTGCTTTAAGACACTACTCCTCCTTAATGCCTTAATTGATTACAACCATATTTAGTATGAAACATGATTGGGGAAGGGCAATCCTAATTGATATAAATGAGGCTGGTCTGACCCATGGGGACATGAGGGGCATGACCCAAAACAGTAACTTTGCTGAAATTTTGCTTTAAGATGCTGCTCCTCCTTAAAGCCAAAATGGATAAAAACTAGATTTGATCTGAAACACATCTGGCTGTAAATAGACAATTGATGGTAATGCGATGCTGGATTGAGGGGTGTGTCCCTGCTGTAAGTGTTTATCACATGACCGTTTAGGCCCATGTACCTCTTGTTCTGTTAGAAATATAAGGCAAGCACTTTTAGTATTACCTTGATATGATTGCTATTTCAGGAAAAGTATACAACATATCTCCTTACCTAGAGTACCACCCCGGAGGGGAGGAGGAACTAATGAAGGGAGCTGGCATAGATGGTACACTACTGTTTGATGAGGTAAACTGCATCTTCACAAAGGGTAAAATGTATAGTATAGGTGAAGGTATAGAGACAGAGTGGGGAGTTCTGGGTGAGGGTATAGAGACAGAGTGAGGAGTTCTGGGTGAGGGTATAGAGACAGAGATGGGAGTTCTGGGTGAGGGTATAGAGACAGAGTGGGGAGTTCTGGGTGAGGGTATAGAGACAGAGTGGGGAGTTCTGGTTGAGGGTATAGAGACAGAGTGGGGAGTTCTGGGTGAGGGTATAGAGACAGAGTGGGGAGTTCTGGGTGAGGGTATAGAGACAGAGTGGGGAGTTCTGGTGAGGGTATAGAGACAGAGTGGGGAGTTCTGGGTGAGGGTATAGAGACAGAGTGGGGAGTTCTGAGTGAGGGTATAGAGACAGAGTGGGGAGTTCTGGGTGAGGGTATAGAGACAGAGTGGGGAGTTCTGGGTGAGGGTATAGAGACAGAGTGGGGAGTTCTGGGTGAGGGTATAGAGACAGAGTGGGGAGTTCTGGGTGAGGGTATAGAGACAGAGTGGGGAGTTCTGGGTGAGGGTATAGAGACAGAGTGGGGAGTTCTGGTTGAGGGTATAGAGACAGAGTGAGGAGTTCTGGTTGAGGGTATAGAGACAGAGTGGGGAGTTCTGGGTGAGGGTATAGAGACAGAGTGGGGAGTTCTGGGTGAGGGTATAGAGACAGAGTGGGGAGTTCTGGGTGAGGGTATAGAGACAGAGTGGGGAGTTCTGGGTGAGGGTATAGAGACAGAGATGGGAGTTCTGGTTGAGGGTATAGAGACAGAGTGGGGAGTTCTGGGTGAGGGTATAGAGACAGAGTGGGGAGTTCTGGGTGAGGGTATAGAGACAGAGTGGGGAGTTCTGGGTGAGGGTATAGAGACAGAGTGAGGAGTTCTGGTTGAGGGTATAGAGACAGAGTGGAGAGTTCTGGGTGAGGGTATAGAGACAGAGTGGGGAGTTCTGGGTGAGGGTATAGAGACAGAGTGAGGAGTTCTGGGTGAGGGTATAGAGACAGAGTGGGGAGTTCTGGGTGAGGGTATAGAGACAGAGTGGAGAGTTCTGGGTGAGGGTATAGAGACAGAGTGGGGAGTTCTGGTTGAGGGTATAGAGACAGAGTGAGGGAGTTCTGGGTGAGGGTATAGAGACAGAGTGGGGAGTTCTGGGTGAGGGTATAGAGACAGAGTGGGGAGTTCTGGGTGAGGGTATAGAGACAGAGTGGGGAGTTCTGGGTGAGGGTATAGAGACAGAGTGGGGAGTTCTGGGTGAGGGTATAGAGACAGAGTGAGGAGTTCTGGGTGAGGGTATAGAGACAGAGTGGAGAGTTCTGGGTGAGGGTATAGAGACAGAGTGGGGAGTTCTGAGTGAGAGTATAGAGACAGAGTGGGGAGTTCTGGTTGAGGGTATAGAGACAGAGTGGGGAGTTCTGGTTGAGGGTATAGAGACAGAGTGGGGAGTTCTGGTTGAGGGTATAGAGACAGAGTGAGGAGTTCTGGGTGAGGGTATAGAGACAGAGTGGGGAGTTCTGGGTGAGGGTATAGAGACAGAGTGAGGAGTTCTGGGTGAGGGTATAGAGACAGAGATGGGAGTTCTGAGTGAGGGTATAGAGACAGAGTGGGGAGTTCTGGGTGAGGGTATAGAGACAGAGTGCGGAGTTCTGGGTGAGGGTATAGAGACAGAGTGGGGAGTTCTGGGTGAAGGTATAGAGACAGAGTGGGGAGTTCTGGTTGAGGGTATAGAGACAGAGTGGAGAGTTCTGGGTTGAGGGTATAGAGACAGAGTGGGGAGTTCTGGGTGAGGTATAGAGACAGAGTGGGAGTTCTGGTGAGGGTATAGAGACAGAGTGGGGAGTTCTGGGTGAGGGTATAGAGACAGAGTGGGGAGTTCTGGGTGAGGGTATAGAGACAGAGTGGAGAGTTCTGGGTGAGGGTATAGAGACAGAGTGGGGAGTTCTGGTTGAGGGTATAGAGACAGAGTGGGGAGTTCTGGGTGAAGGGTATAGAGACAGAGTGGGGAGTTCTGGGTGAGGGTATAGAGACAGAGTGGGGAGTTCTGGGTGAGGGTATAGAGACAGAGTGGGAGTTCTGGGTGAGGGTATAGAGACAGAGTGGGGAGTTCTGGGTGAGGGTATAGAGACAGAGTGGGGAGTTCTGGGTGAGGGTATAGAGACAGAGTGGGGAGTTCTGGTTGAGGGTATAGAGACAGAGTGGGGAGTTCTGGGTGAGGGTATAGAGACAGAGTGGGGAGTTCTGGTAGGTATAGAGACAGAGTGGGGAGTTTGAGGGTATAGAGACAGAGTGGGGAGTTCTGGGTGAGGGTATAGAGACAGAGTGGGGAGTTCTGGGTGAGGGTATAGAGACAGAGTGGGGAGTTCTAGTTGAGGGTATAGAGACAGAGTGGGGAGTTCTGGGTGAGGGTATAGAGACATAGTGGGGAGTTCTGGGTGAGGGTATAGAGACAGAGTGGGGAGTTCTGGGTGAGGGTATGAAGCAGAGTTGGGTGTTCTTTGTGAGATTCGAGAGCACAGTCTTATTTCTTGGTAAACTGTGATATTTGTTTTACTGGCCAGGCTCATATGTTGTTAGACAGCTACAAGGCTCATGCTTAATCTGCTTAAGACATGGTCAGTGCTGATACCATAAATAGCCATTCACAGATTGATTAATATGTGATGTGTTTCACAGCCATATAGCTGATAAAAAGAAACATTCAAAATCCTTGTTTGTAATAATAATCTTCACTGAGATTTTTCAGTCCTATACCATCACCGCAAATAAGTCCCCACAGATACTACTATAGGGAACTACTCCCCCACTAATACTACTGGAGGGGACAAGTCCCCCACTAATACTACTGGAGGGGACTAGTCCCCCACTAATACTACTGGAGGGAACTAGTCCCCCACTAATACTACTGGAGGGGACTAGTCCCCCACTAATACTACTGGAGGGGATTAGTCCCCTACTTATACTACTGGAGGGACTGGTCCCCCACTAATACTACTGGAGGGGACTAGTCCCCCACTAATACTACTGGAGGAGACTAGTCCCCCACTAATACTACTGGAGGGACTGGTCTCCCACTAATACTATTTGAGGGGACTGGTCCCCCACTAATACTACTATAGGGAACTACTCCCCCACTAATACTACTGGTAGGGTCTACTCCCCTACATATACTACTGGAGGGACTGGTCCCCCACTAATACTACTGGAGGGACTAGTTCCCCACTAATACTACTGGAGGGACTAGTCCCCTACTTATACTACTGGAGGGACTGGTGCCCCACTAATACTACTGGAGGGACTGGTCTCCCACTAATACTATTTGAGGGGACTGGTCCCCCACTAATACTACTATAGGGAACTACTCCCCCACTAATACTACTGGTAGGGTCTAGTCCCCTACATATACTACTGGAGGGACTGGTCCCCCACTAATACTACTGGAGGGGACAAGTCCCCCACTAATACTACTGGAGGGACTGGTCCCCCACTAATACTACTGGAGGGGACAAGTCCCCCACTAATACTACTGGAGGGGACTAGTCCCCCACTAATACTACTGGTGGGGACAAGTCCCCCACTAATACTACTGGAGGGACTGGTCCCCCACTAATACTACTGGAGGGGACAAGTCCCCCACTAATACTACTGGAGGGGACTAGTCCCCCACTAATACTACTGGAGGGGACTAGTCCCCCACTAATACTACTGGTGGGGACTGGTCCCCTACTAATACTACTGGAGGGGACTAGTCCCCTACTAATACTACTGGTGGGGACTAGTCCCCTACTAATGCTACTGGAGGGGACTAGTCCCCTACTAATGCTACTGGAGGGGACTAGTCCCCCACTAATACTACTGGTGGGGACTAGTCCCCTACTAATACTACTGGTGGGGACTAGTCCCCTACTTATACTACTGGTGGGGACTAGTCCCCCACTAATACTACTGGTGGGGACTAGTCCCTACTTATACTACTGGTGGAGACTAGTCCCCTACTTATACTACTTGAGGGACTGGTCCCCCACTTATACTACTGGAGGGGACTGGTCCCCCACTTATACTACTGGTGGGGACTAGTCCCCTACTAATACTACTGTTGGGGACTAGTCCCCTACTTATACTACTGGTGGGGACTAGTCCCCTACTAATACTACTGGAGGAGACTAGTCCCCTACTAATACTACTGGAGGGGACTAATCCCCTACTTATACTACTGGTGGGGACTAGTCCCCTACTAATACTACTGTTGGGGACTAGTCCCCCTACTAATACTACTTGTGGGGACTAGTCCCCTACTAATACTACTGGAGGGGACTAATCCCCTACTTATACTACTGGTGGGGACTAGTCCCCTACTAATACTACTGTTGGGGACTAGTCCCCCTACTAATACTACTGGAGGGGACTAATCCCCTACTTATACTACTGGAGGGGACTAGTCCCCTACTAATACTACTTGTGGGGACTAGTCCCCTACTTATACTACTGGTGGGGACTAGTCCCCTTCTAATACTACTGGTGGGGACTAGTCCCTACTTATACTACTGGTGGAGACTAGTCCCCTACTTATACTACTTGAGGGACTGGTCCCCCACTTATACTACTGGAGGGGACTGGTCCCCCACTTATACTACTGGTGGGGACTAGTCCCCTACTTATACTACTGGTGGGGACTAGTCCCCTACTAATACTACTGTTGGGGACTAGTCCCCCTACTAATACTACTGGAGGGGACTAATCCCCTACTTATACTACTGGAGGGGACTAGTCCCCTACTAATACTACTTGTGGGGACTAGTCCCCTACTAATACTACTGGAGGGGACTAATCCCCTACTTATACTACTGGTGGGGACTAGTCCCCTTCTAATACTACTGGTTGGGACTAGTCCCCTACTAATACTACTGGAGGTGACTAGTCCCCTACTTATACTACTGGAGGGGACTAGTCCCCCACTAATACTACTGGAGGGGACAAGTCCCCTACTAATACTACTGGAGGGGACTAGTTCCCCACTAATACTACTGGTGGGGACTAGTCCCCTACTTATACTACTGGTGGGGACTAGTCCCCTACTTATACTACTGGTGGGGACTAGTCCCCTACTAATACTACTGGTGGGGACTAGTCCCCTACTTATACTACTGGTGGGGACTAGTCCCCTACTAATACTACTTGTGGGGACTAGTCCCCTACTTATACTACTGGAGGGGACTAGTCCCCTTCTAATACTACTGGTTGGGACTAGTCCCCTACTAATACTACTGGAGGTGACTAGTCCCCTACTTATACTACTGGTGGGGACTAGTCCCCTACTAATACTACTGGAGGGGACTAGTCCCCTACTTATACTACTTGTGGGGACTAGTCCCCTACTTATACTACTGGTGGGGACTAGTCCCCTTCTAATACTACTGGAGGTGACTAGTCCCCTACTTATACTACTAGAGGGGGACTAGTCCCCTACTTATACTACTAGTGGGGACTAGTCCCCCTACTAATACTACTGGAGGAGACTAGTCCCCCACTAATACTACTGGTGGGGACTGGTCCCCCACTAATACTACTGGTGGGGACTAGTCCCCCTACTAATACTACTGGAGGGGACTAGTCCCCTACTTATACTACTGGTGGGGACTAGTCCCCCTACTAATACTACTGGAGGGGACTAGTCCCCTACTTATACTACTGGTGGGGACTAGTCCCCCTACTAATACTACTGGTGGGGACTAGTCCCTACTAATACTACTGGAGGGGACTAGTCCCCTACTTATACTACTGGTGGGGACTAGTCCCCTACTTATACTACTGGTGGGGACTAGTCCCCCTACTTATACTACTGGTGGGGACTAGTCCCTACTAATACTACTGGAGGGGACTAGTCCCCCTACTAATACTACTGGAGGGGACTAGTCCCCTACTTATACTACTGGTGGGGACTAGTCCCCCTACTAATACTACTGGAGGGGACTAGTCCCCTACTTATACTACTGGTGGGGACTAGTCCCCCTACTAATACTACTGGTGGGGACTAGTCCCTACTAATACTACTGGAGGGGACTAGTCTCCTACTTATACTACTGGTGGGGACTAGTCCCCCACTAATACTACTGGTGGGGACTAGTCCCCCACTAATACTACTGGAGGGGACTAGTCCCTTACTAATACTACTGGTGGGGACTAGTCCCCCACTAATACTACTGGTGGGGACTTGTCCCCCACTAATACTATTGGAGGGGACTAGTCCCTTACTAATACTACTGGTGGGGACTAGTCCCCCACTAATACTACTGGAGGGGACTAGTCCCCCACTAATACTACTGGTGGGGACTAGTCCCCTACTAATACTACTGGAGGGGACTAGTCCCCCACTAATACTACTGGTGGGGACTAGTCCCCCTACTAATACTACTGGTGGGGACTAGTCCCCCACTAATACTACTGGTGGGGACTAGTCCCCCACTAATACTACTGGTGGGGACTAGTCCCCCTACTTATACTACTGGAGGAGACTAGTCCCCTACTTATACTACTGGTGGGGACTAGTCCCCTTCTAATACTACTGGTTGGGACTAGTCCCCTACTAATACTACTGGAGGTGACTAGTCCCCTACTAATACTACTGGAGGGGACTAGTCCCCCACTAATACTACTGGAGGGGACAAGTCCCCTACTAATACTACTGGAGGGGACTAGTTCCCCACTAATACTACTGGTGGGGACTAGTCCCCTACTTATACTACTGGTGGGGACTAGTCCCCTACTTATACTACTGGTGGGGACTAGTCCCCTACTAATACTACTGGTGGGGACTAGTCCCCTACTTATACTACTGGTGGGGACTAGTCCCCTTCTAATACTACTGGTGGGGACTAGTCCCCTACTAATACTACTGGTGGGGACTAGTCCCCTACTAATACTACTGGTGGGGACTAGTCCCCTACTAATACTACTGGTGGGGACTAGTCCCCTACTAATACTACTGGTGGGGACTAGTCCCCTACTTATACTACTGGTGGGGACTAGTCCCCTTCTAATACTACTGGTGGGGACTAGTCCCCTTCTAATACTACTGGTGGGGACTAGTCCCCTACTAATACTACTTGTGGGGACTAGTCCCCTACTTATGCTACTGGTGGGGACTAGTCCCCTTCTAATACTACTGGTTGGGACTAGTCCCCTACTAATACTACTGGAGGTGACTAGTCCCCTACTTATACTACTGGTGGGGACTAGTCCCCTTCTAATACTACTGGTGGGGACTAGTCCCCTACTAATACTACTGGTGGGGACTAGTCCCCTACTAATACTACTGGTGGGGACTAGTCCCCTACTAATACTACTGGTGGGGACTAGTCCCCTACTAATACTACTGGTGGGGACTAGTCCCCTACTAATACTACTGGTGGGGACTAGTCCCCTACTTATACTACTGGTGGGGACTAGTCCCCTTCTAATACTACTGGTGGGGACTAGTCCCCTTCTAATACTACTGGTGGGGACTAGTCCCCTACTAATACTACTTGTGGGGACTAGTCCCCTACTTATGCTACTGGTGGGGACTAGTCCCCTTCTAATACTACTGGTTGGGACTAGTCCCCTACTAATACTACTGGTGGGGACTAGTCCCCTTCTAATACTACTGGAGGGGACTAGTCCCCTACTTATACTACTGGTGGGGACTAATCCCCTACTAATACTACTGGTGGGGACTAGTCCCCCTACTAATACTACTGGTGGGGACTAGTCCCCTACTAATACTACTGGTGGGGACTAGTCCCCTACTAATACTACTGGTGGGGACTAGTCCCCTACTAATACTACTGGTGGGGACTAGTCCCCTACTAATACTACTGGTGGGGACTAGTCCCCTACTTATACTACTGGTGGGGACTAGTCCCCTTCTAATACTACTGGTGGGGACTAGTCCCCTTCTAATACTACTGGTGGGGACTAGTCCCCTACTAATACTACTTGTGGGGACTAGTCCCCTACTTATGCTACTGGTGGGGACTAGTCCCCTTCTAATACTACTGGTTGGGACTAGTCCCCTACTAATACTACTGGAGGTGACTAGTCCCCTACTTATACTACTGGTGGGGACTAGTCCCCTTCTAATACTACTGGTGGGGACTAGTCCCCTACTAATACTACTGGTGGGGACTAGTCCCCTACTAATACTACTGGTGGGGACTAGTCCCCTACTAATACTACTGGTGGGGACTAGTCCCCTACTAATACTACTGGTGGGGACTAGTCCCCTACTAATACTACTGGTGGGGACTAGTCCCCTACTTATACTACTGGTGGGGACTAGTCCCCTTCTAATACTACTGGTGGGGACTAGTCCCCTTCTAATACTACTGGTGGGGACTAGTCCCCTACTAATACTACTTGTGGGGACTAGTCCCCTACTTATGCTACTGGTGGGGACTAGTCCCCTTCTAATACTACTGGTTGGGACTAGTCCCCTACTAATACTACTGGAGGTGACTAGTCCCCTACTTATACTACTGGTGGGGACTAGTCCCCTTCTAATACTACTGGAGGGGACTAGTCCCCTACTTATACTACTGGTGGGGACTAATCCCCTACTAATACTACTGGTGGGGACTAGTCCCCCTACTAATACTACTGGTGGGGACTAGTCCCCTACTAATACTACTGGTGGGGACTAGTCCCCCTACTAATACTACTGTCGGGGACTAGTCCCCTACTAATACTACTGGTGGGGACTAGTCCCCTACTTATACTACTGGTGGGGACTAGTCCCCTTCTAATACTACTGGAGGGGACTAGTCCCCCTACTAATACTACTGGTGGGGACTAGTCCCCTACTAATACTACTGGTGGGGACTAGTCCCCCACTTATACTACTGGTGGGGACTAGTCCCCTACTAATACTACTGGAGGAGACTAGTCCCCAACTTATACTGCTGGAGGGGAGTAATCCTGTACTAATATTACTGCCAGGAAAACTAACAGTCACTTTTTCAATGAACTTTATTATTGACATACCTACCTTTGTCATAAGTTCAAGAAAGCCAGATTAACAAACATACATCACTAGTTTGTTTCCATGGTAACTACATCTCTAGTTTCTATGGTAACTACATCACTAGTTATTATGGTGACTACACTAGTTTATATGGTAACTACATCTCTAGTTTCTATGGTAACTACATCTCTAGTTACTATGGTAGCTACATCTCTAGTTTCTATGGTAACTACATCACTAGTTACTATGGTAACTACATCTCTAGTTACTATGGTTACTACATCACTAGTTACTATTGTAACTACATCACTAGTTGCTATTGTAACTACATCACTAGTTACTATGGTAACTACATCTCTAGTTACTATGGTTACTACATCACTAGTTACTATGGTAACTACATCACTAGTTACTATGGTGACCACCAGAGTCCTTCGTCTGTCTATGGATTATTGACTTCTTCTTAACCACTGACCAGAATTTAACCAAATTAGGTAGGAGGCACCCCTAAGTGGCTGGAATTCAAATTATTACAAATGATGGGGCTGATCTCCCCAGGTGCCTGAGGGGTGGGGCCAAAAGGGGTCCATTTATTTGGCAATGTTGATATTAACGACTTCTTCTCTGGAACTAAGCAATGTATGGCATGATATTTCATTGGCAGCATCCCTTGGTGGCTGGGATTCAAATCTATATAAATAATTGGTTTGATCTCCTATAGGCCTGAGGGGTGGGGCAAAAGCTTCTGGTATTTTTGAAACCAGGGACTTACTTTCTTGGTTATCTTTTGAAGCTGCCATATGTGGTATTGCTGGGCATTAAGTGATATACACAATTCTGATGTAATATAGCCCCAGGTGTCTTTCCCCACACTAAGAAAAGCAGGTGAGATCCTAACCTCATAACCATATATAGTATTGTTAGACAACAAATAAAGCTATCAATGAATTGAACATGAACATTATTTTGACTTTCGGACAATCAACCAGGTGAGTGATACAGGCCCTCTGGGTCTCTTGTTACTATGGTGACTGCATTACTAGTTAAAATCTTTAAACGACTTCTTGTCAATAACCAAGAGTCCCAGAGTCCTAATATTTGGCCTGTAGCATGCTGGGGTGAAGGGCTACCAAGTTTGTTCAAATGAATGACCTTGACCTTCATTCAAGGTCACAGGAGTCAAAAGGGCTAAAATCTTTAAACGGCTTCTTCTCAATAACCAAGAGTCCAAGAAACCTAATATTTGGCCTGAAGCATGCTGGGGTGAAGGGCTCCCAAGTTTGTTCAAATGAATGGCCTTGACCTTCATTCAAGGTCACAGGAGTCAAAAAGGCTAAAATCTTTAAACAACTTCTTCTCAATAACCAAGAGCCCCAGGGAGTTGATATTGGTTCTGTAGCATGCTGGGGTGAAGGGCTACCAAGTTTGTTCAAATGAATGACCTTGACCTTCATTCAAGGTCACAGGAGTCAAAAGGGCTAAAATCTTTAAACGACTTCTTCTCAATAACCAAGAGTCCCAGGGAGTTGATATTGGGTCTGTAGAATGCTAGGGTAAAGGGCTACCAAGTTTGTTCAAATGAATGACCTTGACCCTCATTCAAGGTCACAGGAGTCAAAAGGGCTAAAATCTTTAAACGACTTCTTCTCAATAACCAAGAGTCCCAGGGAGTTGATATTGGGTCTGTAGAATGCTAGAGTAAAGGGCTACCAAGTTTGTTCAAATGAATGACCTTGATCTTCATTCAAGGTCACAGGAGTCAAAAAGGCTAAAATCTTTAAACGACTTCTTCTCAATAACCAAGAGTCCCGGAGACCAAATTTTTGGCCTGTAGCATGCTGGGGTAAAGGGCTCTCAAGTTTGTTGAAATGAATGACCTTGCCCTTCATTCAAGGTCACAGCAGTCAAAAAGGCTAAAATCTTTAAGCGACTTCCTCTCAATAACCAAGCGTCCAAGGGAGTTGATATTTGGTCTGTAGCATGCTGGGGTGAAGGGCTACCAACTTTGTTCAAATGAATGACCCTGACTCACATTCAAGGTCACGTCGATCAAGTATGCTTAAATCTTTAAATGACTTTTAGTGAATAGCTTAAGTGCCGAGAGACATTATATTGGTCATGTAGCATGCTTTCAAATAACTGCAGGATCCATATATGAAAAGATCACTGCATTGCAGGTGAGCGATTTGGGCCCATTGGGCCCTTGTTTCTATGGTGACTATATCACTACTTTTTATGGGCACTATGTTTTATCTTCCTCAGGTACATAAGTGGGTCAATTATGAATCCATGCTTGAAAAATGTTTTGTTGGAAAACTGAAAACAACTCCCGTCCAAAAAAGGGGTAAGTACATGTATATGTAAGCTCATTTAAAAATACATGTTGGAAAATGAAGCATTTAAATGTATAATATTTAACTGGTTATAATGTCTCTAGTGATATTTAGCCCATCATGATCAGTGATAATGTTATGTTGTGTTTCTAGGAAGCCTGTCCTCCCTACTTCGACTCAAACCTAGTACTCCTAACGGTAAGTGTAATGTGACCTTGATAAGTCTATTCTCAGTAAAAGGTGATTTGATTCATGTTTCTAATATTTCATGGTAGTCTGAGTCAGACAAGTTTTTAGGATTTAAGTTTAGTTTAGTCCCTGTAATACACATGTGTGATGCTGTTGAAGCACTTGTAATTCACCTGTTTTCACATTTGTGTTACACACATGTGATTTAGTCTGAGACATATAATAACAATGATTAGACATCACAATTTGACCTGTTAGCTTTCCGGTGTTAATTCCTTTACCTAGTCTAGGGAGTATGTTATATCATATTTGTCCCTTTTAGGTCCATTAAAGCCACCTGCACCAATGGGACCACCTCCTACAATGGGACCACCCCCTCCACCAGAGCCCAGCCCTCCACGGTAAGTTACTACTTCACATATATAAACTACATATTGTTCAGTGTGTCTCATGCCCAAATATACACAGTTATGGCCCTTTGTTTAGTATGTCTCATGCCCAACTATACACAGTTATGGCCCTTTGTTTAGCATGTATCATGCCCAACTATACACAGTTATGGCCCTTTGTTTAGCATGTATCATGCCCAAATATACACAGTTATGGCTCTTTGTTAAGTATGTCTCATGCCCAACTATACACAGTTATGGCCCTTTGTTTAGTATGTCTCATGCCCAACTATACACAGTTATGGCCCTTTGTTTAGCATGTATCATGCCCAAATATACACAGTTATGGCTCTTTGTTTAGTATGTCTCATGCCCAACTATACACAGTTATGGCCCTTTGTTTAGTATGTCTCATGCCCAACTATACACAGTTATGGCCCTTTGTTTAGCATGTATCATGCCCAAATAGACATAGTTATGGCCCTTTGTTTAGTATGTCTCAATATACAGTTATGGCTCTTTGTTCAGTATGTATCATGCCTCAATATACAGTTATGGCCCTTTGTTTAGTATGTATCATGCCCAAATATACAAAGTTATGGCCCTTTGTTTAGTATGTCTCATGCCCTAATTAACATAGTTATGGCCCTTTGTTTAGTATGTCTCAATATACAGTTATGGCTCTTTGTTCAGTATGTATCATGCCCTAATTAACATAGTTATGGCCCTTTGTTTAGTATGTCTCAATATACAGTTCATTTCAACATTTTTTATTGTATAACATTTATACAAATGGGTTAGACAGCAGGCTTGGCCTATATAAGTCTTCCCCAATACAAACAGAACAATAGTAGAATTAAGCTAAAACAATTGAAAGTGAAGAAGTATAAGAAATATGTACATAAATTAAGTCAATGGAGATGAAATATCTATGGAGATGGAATTTTTTTTATGAATATATTGATTTTTATATATGGTCAAAGGGAGGTAATTATAAAAAGAACTAACAATTAGTGGAAAAGGGAGGTAATAAGGTTCTAGTATATCCTTTGTCAAATTATGATCATGTTACAGAGTTATAAAAAGATTTTGTTCTCAGTTAATAGCTATTGCTTAGATACAGGATTGGCACCCAGCCTTAAATCCAGCAGCACTATAGATGTTCAGGCATAAAATGTCTTACTCCTCCTTCTGTAGCCATCCATCTTAGTGTGCTAGATTCAGACTGAGTGCCCCTGCATCCAAGCAAAGCTTTCATATGTTAGATATAACAAACTGTAATTATACTCTGGAATAAAAAGATTCTAGTTGAATATACTAGTTTTGAATTAAGTAAATCAATCAGAGATATTCAGGGATCAGCTGACTTTTGAAGCAGGTCGCAGGTTCACCACATTCTTATATCAAGAATATGAACAATATAGAATATATGTAAATACAGGTAAAATAATAATCAAAAACTAATTGAGCGAGTCTGGGTCTAGAAAATAACATTTGAATAAGTATGGTTAATTTTGAGTTTAATCAAATCTCTTGCTATCTTTAATGTATTTTTGAACAATATACAGTTATGGCTCTTTGTTCAGTATGTATCATGCCCAAATAAACATAGTTATGGCCCTTTGTTTAGTATGTCTCAATATACAGTTATGGCCCTTTGTTCAGTATGTATCATGCCTCAATATACAGTTATGGCTCTTTGTTCAGTATGTATCATGCCCAAATACACAGTTATGGCCCTTTGTTCAGTATGTCTCAATATACAGTTATGGCCCTTTGTTCAGTATGTATCATGCCCAAATACACACAGTTATGGCCCTTTGTTTAGTATGTCTCAATATACAGTTATGGCCCTTTGTTCAGTATGTATCATGCCTCAATACACAGTTATGGCCCTTTGTTTAGTATGTGTCAATATACAGTTATGGCCCTTTGTTCAGTATGTATCATGCCTCAATATACAGTTATGGCTCTTTGTTCAGTATGTCTCATGCCCAAATAAACATAGTTATGGCCCTTTGTTTAGTATGTCTCAATATACAGTTATGGCCCTTTGTTCAGTATGTATCATGCCCAAATACACACAGTTATGGCCCTTTGTTTAGTATGTCTCATGCCCTAATATACACAGTTATGGCCCTTTGTTTAGTATGTCTCAATATACAGTTATGGCCCTTTGTTTAGTATGTCTCAATATACAGTTATGGCCCTTTGTTTAGTATGTCTCATGCCCTAATAAACATAGTTATGGCCCATTTGTTTAGTATGTCTCAATATACAGTTATGGCCCTTTGTTTAGTATGTCTCATGCCCTAATAAACATAGTTATGGCCCTTTGCTTAATATGTCTCAATATACAGTTATGGCCCTTTGTTCAGTATGTATCATGTCTCAATATACAGTTATGGCCCTTTGTTCAGTATGTATCATGCCTCAATATACAGTTATGGCCCTTTGTTCAGTATGTATCATGCCTCAATATACAGTTATGGCCCTTTGTTTAGTATGTCTCATGCCCTAATAAACATAGTTATGGCCCTTTGTTTAATATGTCTTAATATACAGTTATGGCCCTTTGTTCAGTATGTATCATGTCTCAATATACAGTTATGGCCCTTTGTTCAGTATGTATCATGCCTCAATATACAGTTATGGCCCTTTGTTCAGTATGTATCATGCCTCAATATACAGTTATGACCCTTTGTTCACGTTCATGTTCATATTAAATATGATATTTTTCATGAACCTACCATGACCAAAGGTGACCAAATTGATAATGCTTTGCTTATCTCCTGTGTATCATTCCAATTTATTTTGATATATGTACTTCTAAAGCAAGTAAACATCAATATTTATAATATATTTGTAATCGCTAGATATGTTACAAGTATGGAATTTAAAAAAAACAAGAAAAACATTGTTCTTTTCCACATAAACCTGTGATGTTTGCGATTGTATCGCTGATCTATGTGGTTCAGTATGTTTGGATGAACAGTATCCGAAAGTGACAGTAAATAGGTACTGTGTCGTACCATGGACTTCTGTAATCTATGTGTTCCAGTTTTAATTTGACACAAGTTTTTGTTTCCTGTTCACTGAATTATTGGTCAAGATTCAGTCTCAATGCGGTTGTTATCCTTTATCACATTATTGATAATAACTATACTAGGAGTATACCTTCTCATATAAAGATTTATTAACATCAAATGATTCCTGAACAAAAGGACTCAAGATTTTGATTTTTAATTACCATAAATGCTTGAATAGTTATAACAGTTTCAATAGAGTACACTCGTAATTCAGGCCTTTATTAGAAGCTCTAGTTTTGGCAATCACTAATTAAGAGTTCCATTATCCAGGATCTTACAGAAACAATGTATGCAATCATATCAAAACTGCTTTGAACGTTTCACATTATAGTCAATTAATTTATCAACTTTAAACAGGTTACTGTTTTTGCATTAAGCAATAATGTTCTTTTTTACAGTACTTCCAGCACTTTGATTTAGATTCCTAAAATGATCAATTTATCGGGAGAAAATCATAAAAAAGATTTTGATCATCAGCATTACTTACTTTAATTTTCCAGCATAAATGACTTCAATTTTCCAGCATTACTTACTGTAATTTTCGATAATATCCATTTTCTGGTGTTTGGTTATTTTTTTGCCTTTCAAGCACTTTACTTACATTTTGTTAATTTCATAGCATTAATGACAAAAATAATCTCAATTCCATAGAAGTTTTCACAAAAAAAGTATCTGGAAAATTGACAAAAATTCTCAATTTGCTTCAGTTATTTAATAGGTGATTAGTTTTTAAAAGGATGTTATTTTCTAGCATTGTTGGGGTCAGGTTCTGTATCAGAGCAGTTATCTTGTAAGGTTTCAACTAAAACTCTGACAGGGCTTTTTCTCATTGGTTTGGAATGGGGTCTTTTTGCCTTGTTTTGGGAAGAATATTGCTGAATTGGAAAGATCTTTATAGAATAAACTACAAGTTTTGGGAATTTGACTTAAATGTACTGGGAAGATCATTTCAATTGGGAATGGGACCCACTCACGTCCACAAAAAGCCCCCAGAAAAAGTCCTGTCTGAGGAATATACATATACATGTAGTTAATGTCCCATACACAGGTTTGATATATACATGTAGTACATGTCCCATACCAAGATTTGATATATACATGTAGTTAATGTCCCATACACAGGTTTGATATATACGTGTAGTTAATGTCCCATACACAGGTTTGATATATACATGTAGTTAATGTCCCATACACAGGTTTGATATATACGTGTAGTTAATGTCCCATACACAGGTTTGATATATACGTGTAGTTAATGTCCCATACACAGGTTTGATATATACGTGTCCCATACACAGGTTTGATATATACATGTAGTTAATGTCCCATACACAGGTTTGATATATACATGTAGTAAATGTCCCATACACAGGTTTGATATATACATGTAGTAAATGTCCCATACACAGGTTTGATATATACATGTAGTTAATGTCCCATACACAGGTTTGATATATACGTGTAGTTAATGTCCCATACACAGGTTTGATATATACATGTCCCATACACAGGTTTGATATATACATGTAGTTAATGTCCCATACACAGGTTTGATATATACGTGTAGTTAATGTCCCATACACAGGTTTGATATATACATGTAGTTAATGTCCCATACACAGGTTTGATATATAAATGTCCCATACACAGGTTTGATATATACATGTAGTTAATGTCCCATACACAGGTTTGATATATACATGTCCCATACACAGGTTTGATATATACATGTCCCATACACAGGTTTGATATATACATGTCCCATACACAGGTTTGATATATACATGTCCCATACACAGGTTTGATATGTACATGTAGTTAATGTCCCATACACAGGTTTGATATATACATGTAGTTAATGTCCCATACACAGGTTTGATATATATGTAGTTAATGTCCTATACACAGGTTTGATATATACGTGTAGTAAATGTCCCATACACAGGTTTGATATATACGTGTCCCATACACAGGTTTGATATATACATGTAGTTAATGTCCCATACACAGGTTTGATATATACATGTAGTTAATGTCCCATACACAGGTTTGATATATACGTGTAGTAAATGTCCCATACACAGGTTTGATATATACGTGTAGTAAATGTCCTATACACAGGTTTGATATATAAATGTCCCATACACAGGTTTGATATATACATGTCCCATACACAGGTTTGATATATACATGTAGTAAATGTCCCATACACAGGTTTGATATATACGTGTAGTAAATGTCCTATACACAGGTTTGATATATACGTGTAGTAAATGTCCTATACACAGGTTTGATATATACTAATGTCCCATACACAGGTTTGATATATACATGTAGTAAATGTCCCATACACAGGTTTGATATATACATGTAGTTAATGTCCCATACACAGGTTTGATATATACATGTCCCATACACAGGTTTGATATATATGTGTAGTAAATGTCCCATACACAGGTTTGATATATATGTGTAGTAAATGTCCCATACACAGGTTTGATATATACGTGTAGTTAATGTCCCATACACAGGTTTGATATATACGTGTAGTTAATGTCCCATACACAGGTTTGATATATACGTGTAGTAAATGTCCCATACACAGGTTTGATATATACGTGTAGTTAATGTCCCATACACAGGTTTGATATATAAATGTCCCATACACAGGTTTGATATATACATGTAGTTAATGTCCCATACACAGGTTTGATATATACGTGTAGTTAATGTCCCATACACAGGTTTGATATATACGTGTAGTAAATGTCCCATACACAGGTTTGATATATACGTGTAGTTAATGTCCCATACACAGGTTTGATATATACATGTAGTTAATGTCCCATACACAGGTTTGATATATACGTGTAGTTAATGTCCCATACACAGGTTTGATATATACATGTAGTTAATGTCCCATACACAGGTTTGATATATACATGTAGTTAATGTCCCATACACAGGTTTGATATATACATGTAGTTAATGTCCCATACACAGGTTTGATATATACGTGTAGTCAATGTCCCATACACAGGTTTGATATATACGTGTAGTTAATGTCCCATACACAGGTTTGATATATACGTGTAGTAAATGTCCCATACACAGGTTTGATATATACGTGTAGTAAATGTCCCATACACAGGTTTGATATATACGTGTAGTAAATGTCCCATACACAGGTTTGATATATACGTGTAGTAAATGTCCCATACACAGGTTTGATATATACATGTAGTTAATGTCCCATACACAGGTTTGATATAAAAATGTAGTTAATGTCCCATACACAGGTTTGATTGGTACCAGAATGATAAGACTGTAACCCTTGTGGTGTACACCAAATGGAAAGAGATGAGAAAGGAGAATATCATTATAGACAGAAATGGTCGCGACCTAACAGCTTGTGTGTACATAGAGGACCACACCTTCACTATACATATAGGTAGGTATATTTTTATTTACTCTGATTTTTTCTGTCAGTAGATAATCTCACCAAACAACTCTGCCCTGCAACACACAGGCAGACTCCACAAATTTCTCTGTCCCAAAAAATACAGATTCCACAAATCCTCTCTGTCCCCCAAAACACAGAAAGACTCAACAATTCCTCTTTGTCCCTTCACCAATCCTCCCTTTTCCACATACATAGTCCACAAATTCTCCCTGTCCCTCAACACTCAGACAGACTCCACTAATTCTCCCTGAACCTCAACACTCAGACAGACTCCACAAATTATCCCTGACCCTCAACACTCAGACAGACTCCACACAGTCTCCATGAAAATCAACACTCAGACTCCACACAGTCTCCCTGAACCTCAACACTCAGACTCCACAAATTCTCCCTGAACCTCAACACTCAGACTCCACACAGTCTCCCTGAACCTCAACACTCAGACAGACTCCACAAATCTCCCTGAACCTCAACACTCAGACAGACTCCACACAGTCTCCCTGAACCGCAACACTCAGACAGACTCCACACAGTCTCCCTGAACCTCAACACTCAGACTCCACACAGTCTCCCTGAACCTCAACACTCAGACTCCACAAATTCTCCCTGAACCTCAACACTCAGACTCCACACAGTCTCCCTGAACCTCAACACTCAGACTCCACACAGTCTCCCTGAACCTCAACACTCAGACTCCACAAATTATCCCTGAACCTCAACACTCGGACTCCACACAGTCTCCCTGAACCTCAACACTCAGACTCCACACAGTCTCCCTGAACCACAACACTCAGACTCCACAAATTCTCCCTGAACCTCAACACTCGGACTCCACACAGTCTCCCTGAACCTCAACACTCAGACGCCACACAGTCTCCCTGAACCTCAACACTCAGACAGACTCCACACAGTCTCCCTGAACCTCAACACTCAGACAGACTCCACTAATTCTCCCTGAACCTCAACACTCAGACAGACTCCACAAATTATCCCTGAACCTCAACACTCGGACTCCACACAGTCTCCCTGAACCTCAACACTCGGACTCCACACAGTCTCCCTGAACCTCAACACTCAGACTCCACACAGTCTCCCTGAACCTCAACACTCAGACAGACTCCACACAGTCTCCCTGAACCTCAACACTCAGACAGACTCCACACAGTCTCCCTGAACCTCAACACTCAGACAGACTCCACTAATTCTCCCTGAACCTCAACACTCAGACTCCACAAATTCTCCCTGAACCTCAAAACTCAGACTCCACAAATTCTCCCTGAACCTCAACATTCAGACTTCACAAATATTTTCTTCACCCCAGCGTGCAGACATTAAGAAAATCAAGTGCCCAGTAGTTTATCAGAGAGTAATTGTGTTAGTTTCACTAATACACCTGATTGAGAGTAATGTTCACCTGTCTGTAATGTTAACCTACTTGTGACGGTCACGTGTCCTCTCCCAGTAATCTGATAAACCTACTTGTGACGGTCACGTGTCCTCTCCCAGTAATCTGATAAACCTACTTGTGACGGTCACGTGTCCTCTCCCAGTAATCTGATAAGACACAGTCATCAATAGTGTTTCAGAATTAAGTGATGAAGATCAAAGTAGTGTTTTACTTGGTGATCGCTCAAATGTATATTTATCAAATAGAGAATGGAAAGCACTACTATTAAATATGTCTAGATATATCAATGGAATGTTGTACGAGATGGAGACTATATCATAATTAGCTAAATATATATAATATGAATATAAAAGTTCTTATTACAAGCTGCCAATTATTGTATAAGATAAAAACATATATATATATATTTTTTTTTTACAATTAGCCTTTTGTTTTGTACAAATATAACACAGTTATATATTGTAAGATATTTATTTTTCTAAATATTTATATACGAATCAATATGTATATTACCATCTTCAATATTAAGTCAGATCACATTGTATAAAATGTAAACTGTTTGACATACAAAATCTCTGTTAGAGAGGAAATAAAGAATGTCCGTCTGTCTGTCATCAGTGGTGTCTGGATTGTATTAGATGGACATTGGAGGATTATTTATCTCAGTCAAATCAAACTTCTCAAAGAAAATCCTTGATCTACTGCTAGCCTTTCCCCACCAAATCCCTTTTGTCAAAGTAAAACAAAAAAAGAAAACTGACATCAACTGACATTCCAGCCAGATCACACTTATCCAAGGAAAACAGAATCAGCCTGCTGTCTGGTGGTTTCAGTAATGTAATTAGAGATGTTTGTGATAGACTGGCCAGCTCACCAAATATGAATTTGATTTGATGAGCATGGATAATAATCCTGAATGTAGGCAGATGATCAGGGCTGGTCAAGTCTAGACTCATTGTTGTATAGTAGTGGTGTTAGAAACACTTGTTTATAGAGTTTGGTTATCCCCCGGGGTAGTAGTGGTGTTAGAAACACTTGTTTATAGAGTTTGGTTATCCCCCGGGGTAGTAGTGGTGTTAGAAACACTTGTTTATAGAGTTTGGTTATCCCCGGGGTAGTAGTGGTGTTAGAAACACTTGTCTATAGAGTTTGGTTATCCCCCGGGGTAGTAGTGGTGTTAGAAACACTTGTTTATAGAGTTTGGTTATAGGGCTGGGTATTGCGGACCAAAACCGTATTGCAATATATTGCAATATTCAACAGAAACTTGCAATACGTATTGCAATATTATTGACCTTAGTACCATCAACTTGCTCGTCGTCCGCCATTTTTCGTTTCTAGTAAACAATCATAATCTCAAAAGTGCTTGATTTTAACGTAGATGTCCCATACGGCCAAGCGCTTTAGAGACAACGAAACAAGCGCCCCACCAATACGACATAATGACGTTCTCGTGTGTTTCTTTCACGTTTACATAAGTAATTTACGCTATTGGTGCCAACACATAATGTTAAATCAGTGATTAATATGCCTTTTTGTTAACCATCGCGATATACCGGTTTCCAGGGTTTGTGTACCGGTATATCGTATCGACCTGCCAAATTCGCGGTATACCGGTATTTCGATATTATCGCGCACCTCTATTTGGTTATCCCCGGGGTAGTAGTGGTGTTAGAAACACTTGTTTATAGAGTTTGGTTATCCCCCGGGGTAGTAGTGGTGTTAGAAACACTTGTTTATAGAGTTTGGTTATCCCCCGGGGTAGTAGTGGTGTTAGAAACACTTGTCTATAGAGTTTGGTTATCCCCCGGGGTAGTAGTCGTGTTAGAAACACTTGTTTATAGAGTTTGGTTATCCCCCGGGTAGTAGTGGTGTTAGAAACACTTGTTTATAGAGTTTGGTTATCCCCGGGGTAGTAGTGGTGTTAGAAACACTTGTTTATAGAGTTTGGTTATCCCCGGGGTAGTAGTGGTGTTAGAAACACTTGTCTATAGAGTTTGGTTATCCCCGGGGTAGTAGTGGTGTTAGAAACACTTGTTTATAGAGTTTGGTTATCCCCGGGGTAGTAGTGGTGTTAGAAACACTTGTTTATAGAGTTTGGTTATCCCCCGGGGTAGTAGTGGTGTTAGAAACACTTGTCTATAGAGTTTGGTTATCCCCGGGGTAGTAGTGGTGTTAGAAACACTTGTCTATAGAGTTTGGTTATCCCCCGGGTAGTAGTGGTGTTAGAAACACTTGTCTATAGAGTTTGGTTATCCCTGGGGTAGTAGTGGTGTTAGAAACACTTGTTTATAGAGTTTGGTTATCCCCCAGGGTAGTAGTGGTGTTAGAAACACTTGTTTATAGAGTTTGGTTATCCCCGGGGTAGAAGTCGTGTTAGAAACACTTGTCTATAGAGTTTGGTTATCCCCCGGGGTAGTAGTCGTGTTAGAAACACTTGTTTATAGAGTTTGGTTATCCCCCGGGGTAGTAGTGGTGTTAGAAACACTTGTTTATAGAGTTTGGTTATCCCCCGGGGTAGTAGTGGTGTTAGAAACACTTGTTTATAGAGTTTGGTTATCCCCCGGGGTAGTAGTCGTGTTAGAAACACTTGTTTATAGAGTTTGGTTATCCCCCGGGGTAGTAGTGGTGTTAGAAACACTTGTTTATAGAGTTTGGTTATCCCCGGGGTACATGTAGTAGTGGTGTTAGAAACACTTGTTTATAGAGTTTGGTTATCCCCGGGGTAGTAGTGGTGTTAGAAACACTTGTTTATAGAGTTTGGTTATCCCCGGGGTAGTAGTGGTGTTAGAAACACTTGTTTATAGAGTTTGGTTATCCCCGGGGTAGTAGTGGTGTTAGAAACACTTGTTTATAGAGTTTGGTTATCCCCGGGGTAGTAGTCGTGTTAGAAACACTTGTTTATAGAGTTTGGTTATCCCCGGGGTAGTAGTGGTGTTAGAAACACTTGTTTATAGAGTTTGGTTATCCCCGGGGTAGTAGTGGTGTTAGAAACACTTGTTTATAGAGTTTGGTTATCCCCGGGGTAGTAGTCGTGTTAGAAACACTTGTTTATAGAGTTTGGTTATCCCCCGGGTAGTAGTGGTGTTAGAAACACTTGCTTATAGAGTTTGGTTATCCCCGGGGTAGTAGTAGTGTTAGAAACACTTGTTTATAGAGTTTGGTTATCCCCTGGGTAGTAGTGGTGTTAGAAACACTTGTTTATAGAGTTTGGTTATCCCCCGGGGTAGTAGTGGTGTTAGAAACACTTGTTTATAGAGTTTGGTTATCCCCGGGGTAGTAGTGGTGTTAGAAACACTTGTTTATAGAGTTTGGTTATCCCCCGGGGTAGTAGTCGTGTTAGAAACACTTGTTTATAGAGTTTGGTTATCCCTGGGGTAGTAGTGGTGTTACAAACACTTGTTTATAGAGTTTGGTTATCCCCTGAAATTGTCCTCTCATAGATGACTGAAATACATTGCCTTTGTTTATTAAATATAATTTGGTACATTTCAGATTTAGAAGATGACATCTCTGATGATTACGAAGGTAATAACTCTATATATATAATTATCTTTTCCCAAAGAAATCTGATTTTGAGGGTCACCTTAGTCAATATCCTATTCTAATTGCCTTCTGTCATACGGCGTGTTTCCAAAACAATTTTATGTTTTTCACTTTTCCTTCAAAACCACTGAACCAATTTTAATAAAATTTTGCAAAAAATGGCCAAGATCAACAAAAATTGTATATTATGATGGGCAGGGCCAAAAAGGGACTGGAATATTTCAGAACTCAGGTGGCCATTAAAGCCCATGGGCCTCATCATGTTACAATTATATATGTGTGTTTACTGTGAATATACTGAAGTAACCATAAATTATTCTTTGTTTACTGTGAATATACTGAATTAACCATGAATTATTCTTTGCTTACTGTGAATATACTGAAGTAACCATAAATTATTCTTTGTTTACTGTGAATATACTGAATTAACCATGAAGTATTCTTTGTTTACTGTGAATATACTGAAATAACCATGAATTACTCCATGTGTTTACTGTGAATATACTGACATAACCATTAATGATTTTGTGTGTTTACTCTGAATTTATTTACTGAATTAATTTTGAATTATTCTGTGTGTTTACTGTGAATATGCTGAATTAATTGTGAATTTACTCTTCATGTGTGACCTATAGTTTTGTTTGTTGTTTTACAGTGACGGTACAGAAACAGTCAGGGAAGACAGAGTTGGTATTACAGAAACAGACAACTGGGCAGCAGTGGCGAGGGCTGGGCAAGTTCCTGGACGGACATAACACCTACATACCTACAAATGATAAAGGTGTTGTATTGCTTAAGACTGTATCAGAGATCGACCTCATAGAGCTGCTGTACAGGGTTGATATGAGGCATATAACAACATAAATAATTGATACTATTTTTTGTCTTCACTGAAAAATCACAAAGTGTGGTGTTACTTTCCTGGTGGTGGCACATTTCACATCGCTCAAAAGCTCATATAGTAGACACTTCACAACACCAATCAGTTACAGTATATCATCCAGTTTTTAGCTCACCTGGCCCTACAAGTCCTGAATGCCTGTATGGATTTTGATCAAATTTGGTCTAGAGCATTATTTGGCAATGGAGATCAAACGTTGTATAAATGGATGGTGTGGCTACCCTAGGGCTGGAGGGGTGGGGCCCAATAGGGGAAATTGAGGTTTGTCCTTTAAATTCATACTAGTCTTGAACAACTGAATTTATTTTGTTGAAATTTGGTCTGGAGCATAACTGGGTAAAGAAAATCTAATGTTGTATAAGTGGAGGATGTGACCCTATTAGGAGTGGGACAAAGGGGGCCTAATAGGGGAGTATAGCTCAAATAGTTTTGCAAAATTGCTATAAGAATGCTATTGATTCTCAAATTAAAATTGATTTATTGTAAAACTGAAACAAACTGTAATATATCTTGACAAATTATCTTCTTATTTCTTAAGTGTAATAATTAGATGAATTTTTAGAAAAAACGTATAAAATCTTTTTTCCTTGTTCTTTTCATTTCAAATGTAAAACATGTTATCAATACATATAAATTTGTTTAACTATGATATATAACATCGGTTTTCTTCTCATATCTTAGGAAGAGTGATATTTTTGGGTAAAAAACTGCATGTTAAGGGAATTTTAAGAAAATATCATTTTGAGAAATTTGCTTTTGTAAAGCATTAGTTGCTTATACCTGTATTACATAATTATATAGGATGCTCACTATAGCTACTTCTATAACATTTATAGGGTGCTCACTAGCTACTTCTATAACATTTATACAGTGCTCACTAGCTACTTCTATAACATTTATACAGTACTCACTAGCTACTTCTATAACATTTATAGGGTGCTCACTAGCTACTTCTATAACATTTATACAGTGCTCACTAGCTACTTCTATAACATTTATAGGGTGCTCACTAGCTACTTCTATAACATTTATACAGTGCTCACTAGCTACTTCTATAACATTTATACAGTACTCACTAGCTACTTCTATAACATTTATAGGGTGCTCACTAGCTACTTCTATAACATTTATACAGTACTCACTAGCTACTTCTATAACATTTATACAGTGCTCACTAGCTACTTCTATAACATTTATACAGTACTCACTAGCTACTTCTATAACATTTATAGGGTGCTCACTAGCTACTTCTATAACATTTATACAGTGCTCACTAGCTACTTCTATAACATTTATACAGTACTCACTAGCTACTTCTATAACATTTATAGGGTGCTCACTAGCTACTTCTATAACATTTATACAGTGCTCACTAGCTACTTCTATAACATTTATACAGTGCTCACTAGCTACTTCTATAACATATATAGTGTGCTCACTAGCTACTTCTATAACATTTATACAGTGCTCACTAGCTACTTCTATAACATTTATAGGGTGCTCACTAGCTACTTCTATAACATTTATAGGGTGCTCACTAGCTACTTCTATAACATTTATAGGGTGCTCAATAGCTACTTCTATAACATTTATAGGGTGCTCACTAGCTACTTCTATAACATTTATACAGTGCTCACTAGCTACTTCTATAACATTTATACAGTGCTCACTAGCTACTTCTATAACATTTATACAGTGCTCACTAGCTACTTCTATAACATTTATACAGTGTTCACTAGCTACTTCTATAACATTTATAGTGTGCTCACTAGCTACTTCTATAACATTTATACAGTGTTCACTAGCTACTTCTATAGCATTTATAGGGTGCTCACTAGCTACTTCTATAACATTTATACAGTGTTCACTAGCTACTTCTATAACATTTATAGTGTGCTCACTAGCTACTTCTATAACATTTATACGGTGCTCACTAGCTACTTCTATAACATTTATACAGTGCTCACTAGCTACTTCTATAACATTTATAGGGTGCTCACTAGCTACTTCTATAACATTTATAGGGTGCTCACTAGCTACTTCTATAACATTTATACAGTGCTCACTAGCTACTTCTATAACATTTATACCGTGCTCACTAGCTACTTCTATAACATTTATACCGTGCTCACTAGCTACTTCTATAACATTTATAGGGTGCTCACTAGCTACTTCTATAACATTTATAGAGAGCTCACTAGCTACTTCTATAACATTTATACAGTGCTCACTAGCTACTTCTATAACATTTATACAGTACTCACTAGCTACTTCTATAACATTTATACAGTACTCACTAGATACTTCTATAACATTTATAGAGTGCTCACTAGCTACTTCTATAACATTTATACAGTGCTCACTAGCTACTTCTATAACATTTATACAGTACTCACTAGCTACTTCTATAACATTTATACGATGCTCACTAGCTACTTCTATAACATTTATACCGTGCTCACTAGCTACTTCTATAACATTTATAGGATGCTCACTAGCTACTTCTATAACATTTATACCGCGCTCACTAGCTACTTCTATAACATTTATACAGTGTTCACTAGCTACTTCTATAACATTTATACAGTACTCACTAGCTACTTCTATAACATTTATAGAGTGCTCACTAGCTACTTCTATAACATTTATACAGTGCTCACTAGCTACTTCTATAACATTTATAGGGTGCTCACTAGCTACTTCTATAACATTTATAGGGTGCTCACTAGCTACTTCTATAACATTTATACAGTGCTCACTAGCTACTTCTATAACATTTATACAGTGCTCACTAGCTACTTCTATAACATTTATAGAGTGCTCACTAGCTACTTCTATAACATATATATGGTGCTCACTAGCTACTTCTATAACATTTATAGAGTGCTCACTAGCTACTTCTATAACATATATGGTGCTCACTAGCTACTTCTATAACATTTATACAGTGCTCACTAGCTACTTCTATAACATTTATAGAGTGCTCACTAGCTACTTCTATAACATATATATGGTGCTCACTAGCTACTTCTATAACATTTATACCGTGCTCACTAGCTACTTCTATAACATTTATAGGGTGCTCACTAGCTACTTCTATAAGATATATAGGGTGCTAACTAGCTACTTCTATAACATTTATAGAGTGCTCACTAGTTACTTCTATAACATTTATAGGATGCTCACTAGTTACTTCTATAACATTTATATGGTACATGTGCTCACTAGTTACTTCTATAACATTTAAAGGGTACTCACTAGCTATTTCTAGATTAGTATGGAAGGTAGTTTGGTTGTTTTTTAGCACATCATCTGATCGCCATGCATTCCTTGTCCATCATTAATCTGTTCCTCCCTCTTTCATCCGTCCGTATACAATTCTTGTTATCACTATTCCTTGAGAAGTACTGGATGGACCTTTTTCAAATTCTATATGTAAGGTTCCCCTTGGTCCCTTGTTCTGCTCTTTTGCTTGTGTGACAATGAAAGTTATCTTTATTTCATGAGAAGTACTGATTTGGTCTCAACTTTCATATGTAAGTTTCCCAAGGTCCATACCTGTGTCCTGAAGATTTTGAGACTGATCCGAAAATTTAAATAGCTTACAGGCGGGCATATTGGATTTTGATAATGAAAATTGGTTATCGCTATTTCTTGAGAAAGACTGAAAAGATCTTTTTCAAATTTCATATGTATGTGTGGAATGTGTAGTTGCTATAAACCATGTAATTGTTGTTCCCAAGGTCTGGTGTATAGATGCTGCCATGTGGAATCTGTTGTTCCTATAAACCATGTAATTGTTGTTCCCTAGGTCTGGTGTATAGATGCTGCCATGTGGAATCTGTAGTTCCTATAAACCATGTAATTGTTGTTCCCTAGGTCTGGTGTATAGACGCTGCCATGTGGAATCTGTTGTTCCTATAAACCATGTAATTGTTGTTCCCTAGGTCTGGTGTATAGATGCTGCCATGTGGAATCTGTTGTTCCTATAAACCATGTAAAATGTAATTGTTGTTCTCTAGGTCTGGTGTATAGATGCTGCCATGTGGAATGTGTTTTTCCTATAAACCATGTAATTGTTGTTCCCTAGGTCTGGTGTATAGATGCTGCCATGTGGAATCTGTTGTTCCTATAAACCATGTAATTGTTGTTCCCTAGGTCTGGTGTATAGATGCTGCCATGTGGAATCTGTAGTTCCTATAAACCATGTAATTGTTGTTCTCTAGGTCTGGTGTATAGATGCTGCCTTGTGGAATCTGTAGTTCCTATAAACCATGTAATTGTTGTTCCCTAGGTCTGGTGTATAGATGCTGCCATGTGGAATCTCTTGTTCGAATAAACCATGACACCAAGCTGTTATGTGTTAGTCTGCCTCCTGGGACCTGTATGTGTGTACCTGTCGGTTATCACGTACATATACGTCACGAAGTGGAGGGTAAGTATTATATATACCTGTATGTGTGTACCTGTCGGTTATCACGTACATATACGTCACGAAGTGGAGGGTAAGTATTATATATACCTGTATGTGTGTACCTGTCGGTTATCACGTACATATACGTCACGAAGTGGAGGGTAAGTATTATATATACCTGTATGTGTGTACCTGTCGGTTATCACGTACATATACGTCACGAAGTGGAGGGTAAGTATTATATATACCTGTATGTGTGTACCTGTCGGTTATCACGTACATATACGTCACGAAGTGGAGGGTAAGTATTATATACACATCATGTATACCTGTATGTTTGTTATATATGTATATTTATCTGTTTGTAGATAAGTATCTTATACTGAAAACAGTTGATAGATCGTAGTTATACACTTAAAGAGTGTCATCCTCTGTTATAATGACTTGTTTTAACAGGTGTGATGGAAGATTGTAGTTATACACTTAACGAGTGTCATCCTATGTTATACTGACTTGTTTTACCAGGTGAGATGGTAGATCGTAGTTATACACTTAACGAGTGTCATCCTCTGTTATACTGACTTGTTTTACCAGGTGTGATGGTAGATCGTAGTTATACACTTAACGAGTGTCATCCTCTGTTATATTGACTTGTTTTACCAGGTGAGATGATAGATCGTAGTTATACACTTAACGAGTGTCATCCTCTGTTATACTGACTTGTTTTACCAGGTGAGATGGTAGATCGTAGTTATACACTTAACGAGTGTCATCCTCTGTTATAATGACTTGTTTTAACAGGTGTGATGGAAGATTGTAGTTATACACTTAACGAGTGTCACCCTCTGTTATACTGACTTGTTTTACCAGGTGAGATGGTAGATCGTAGTTATACACTTAACGAGTGTCATCCTCTGTTATACTGACTTGTTTTACCAGGTGAGATGGTAGATCGTAGTTATACACTTAACGAGTGTCATCCTCTGTTATACTGACTTGTTTTACCAGGTGAGATGGTAGATCGTAGTTATACACTTAACGAGTGTCATCCTCTGTTATAATGACTTGTTTTACCAGGTGAGATGGTAGATCGTAATTATACACTTAACGAGTGTCATCCTCTGTTATAATGACTTGTTTTACCAGGTGTGATGGTAGATCGTAGTTACACCCTTGTTCAGCCCTCACTCGGGTCACCAGACACTGACCATCGGCTATCACAAGGAAAAGTGTTCTACTTGATGATCAAGATTTACAAAAACGGAGCTTTGACTCCATGGATAGACTCATTAAAGCCAGGTAAGATTTAAAACATCATATTGAAATATTTCCTGCAAGTTGTCAAAGACTTAAAATATAATTAAAAGAATTAAAGTATTTAGTCACAGAAGGACTTAAGAGAAAAAATAGCCAAATAAATAACTAACTTGATTATGATGTTGTATCTTAGGTGATACTATAGAAGTCAGCCAGTATGACGGAAACTTTAATGAAAGTCGCCTAGCAGGACAAGGTGACCTCATCATGTATGCTGCTGGAACAGGCTTCACACCGATGGTTGGCCTCATCAACCACTGTATATCACAGAACATCAATAGGTAAGGTTACTTCACCCCCATACTGAGCCTCATCAACCACTGTATATCACAGAACACCAATAGGTAAGGTTACTTCACCCCCTTACTGAGCCTCATCAACTACTGTTTATCACATAATACCTGTATGTAAGGTTACTTCACCCCCATACTGAGCCTCATCAACTACTGTTTATCACATAATACCTGTATGTAAGGTTACTTCACCCCCATACTGAGCCTCATCTACCACTGTTTATCACATAATACCTGTATGTAAGGTTACTTCACCCCCATACTGAGCCTCATCAACTGCTCTAGGTAAGGTACATTGCATTTCTGTGCTTTATTTAGCTACTACATGATACCATTGATAGTTGAAAGTTTTCTATTGCTATTTCTTGAAACGTTCTGAAAGGATTTGTTTTAATTTTGAGGCTGATCGAGAAACAGGATTGCAAACAGGTCACCATTACATTTTTACAAATATATTTTGTTCTTCCTTTATCTCAGAAATTTCCTGATGGATGTTTCTAAATTTCATGTTTAATGTTGGTTAAAATTGAATAATCAATCAATGCTGAGGTCACCAGGTCACAGATCAAGGTGGCTGCCATCTTGGATTTCTACTAAAATCCAAGATGGTTGACGTACGTAGCTTCTGCTTGATGGTAATGGGGGCTCTCTATCGGACATAACGAAAGCTAGAACTTCACTGACCTTTGCTTTGTTAAAGTTTTATGTAGTTCATAGAATTTGATGTTAAGTATGTGTCTCCATATATTACTTAGACATCTTTAATCATTTTTCCAGGAAGGTGAAATTAATGTTTTTCAATAAGACTGAAGATGATATATTATGGAGGGAACACCTAGACAGCATATCAGTCAAACATGAGTGGTAAGTAACTGATAGATCCACAGCCATACAGTCAGGGAAGTAACATCTGAGGTGTGGGAGGGGACAGTCATACAGTCAGGGAGGTAACATCTGAGGTGTGGGAGGGGGACAGTCATACAGTCAGGGAGGTAACATCTGAGGTGTGGGAGGAGGACAGCCATACAGTCAGGGAGGTAACATCTGAGGTGTGGGAGGAGGACAGCCATACAGTCAGGGAGGTAACATCTCAGGTGTGGGAGGGGGACAGCCATACAGTCAGGGAGGTAACATCTGAGGTGTGGGAGGGGGACAGTCATACAGTCAGGGAGGTAACATCTGAGGTGTGGGAGGGGGACAGTCATACAGTCAGGGAGGTAACATCTGAGGTGTGGGAGGAGGACAGCCATACAGTCAGGGAGGTAGCATCTGAGGTGTGGGAAGGGGACAGCCATACAGTCAGGGAGGTAACATCTGAGGTGTGGGAGAGGGACAGTCATACAGTCAGGGAGGTAACATCTGAGGTGTGGGAGGGGGACAGCCATACAGTCAGGGAGGTAACATCTGAGGTGTGGGAGGGGGACAGTCATACAGTCAGGGAGGTAACATCTGAGGTGTGGGAGGGGGACAGCCATACAGTCAGGGAGGTAACATCTGAGGTGTAGGAGGGGGACAGCCATACAGTCAGGGAGGTAACATCTGAGGTGTGGGAGGGGGACAGTCATACAGTCAGGGAGGTAACATCTGAGGTGTGGGAGGAGGACAGCCATACAGTCAGGGAGGTAACATCTGAGGTGTGGGAGGAGGACAGCCATACAGTCAGGGAGGTAACATCTGAGGTGTGGGAGGAGGACAGCCATACAGCCAGGGAGGTAACATCTGAGGTGTGGGAGGGGGACAGTCATACAGTCAGGGAGGTAACATCTGAGGTGTGGGAGGGGGACAGTCATACAGTCAGGGAGGTAACATCTGAGGTGTGTGTGTGGGGGGACAGCCATACAGTCAGGGAGGTAACATCTGAGGTGTGGGAGGGGGACAGCCATACAGTCAGGGAGGTAACATCTGAGGTGTGGGAGGGGGACAGCCATACAGTCAGGGAAGTAACATCTGAGGTGTGGGAGGGGGACAGTCATACAGTCAGGGAGGTAACATCTGAGGTGTGGGAGGGGGACAGTCATACAGTCAAGGAGGTAACATCTGAGGTGTGGGAGGGGGACAGCCATACAGTCAGTGAGGTAACATCTGAGGTGTGGGAGGGGGACAGCCATACAGTCAGGGAGGTAACATCTGAGGTGTGGGAGGGGACAGCCATACAGTCAGGGAGGTAACATCTGAGGTGTGGGAGGGGGACAGTCATACAGTCAGGGAGGTAACATCTGAGGTGTGGAGGGGGACAGCCATACAGTCAGGGAGGTAACATCTGAGGTGTGGGAGGGGACAGCCATACAGTCAGGGAGGTAACATCTGAGGTGTGGGAGGGGGACAGCCATACAGTCAGGGAGGTAACATCTGAGGTGTGGGAGGGGGACAGTCATACAGTCAGGGAGGTAACATCTGAGGTGTGGGAGGGGACAGTCATACAGTCAGGGAGATAACATCTGAGGTGTTGGAGGAGGACAGCCATACAGTCAGGGAGGTAACATCTGAGGTGTGGGGAGGGGGACAGCCATACAGTCAGGGAGGTAACATCTGAGGTGTGGGAGGGGGCCAGCCATACAGTCAGGGAGGTAACATCTGAGGTGTGGGAAGGGGGACAGTCCATAAACAGTCAGTGAGGGTAACATCTGAGGTGTGGGAGGGGGACAGCCATACAGGTCAGGGAGGTAACATCTGAGTGTATGGGAGGGGGACAGCCATACAGTCATGGAGGTAACATCTGAGGTGTGGGAGGGGTGACAGTCATACAGTCAGGGAGGTAACATCTGAGGTGTGGGAGGGGGACAGCCATACAGTCGGGAGGTAACATCTGAGGTGTGGGAGGGGGACAGCCATACAGTCAGTGAGGTAACATCTGAGGTTTGGGAGGGGGACAGCCATACAGTCAGGGAGGGTACATCTGAGGTGTGGGAGGGGGACAGTCATACAGTCAGGGAGGGGTAACATCTGAGGTGTGGGAGGGGGGACAGCCATACCAGTCAGGAGGTAACATCTGAGGTGTGTGAGGGGGACAGCCAATACAGTCAGTGAGTGGTAAAACATTCTGAGGTGTGGGAAGGGGACAGCCATACAGGCAGGGAGGTAACATCTGAGGTGTGGGAGGGGACAGCCATACAGTCAGGGTGGTAACATCTGAGGTGTGGGGGGGGGGGGGGGGGGGGGGACAGCCATACAGTCAGTGAGGTAACATCTGAGGTGTGGGAGGGGGACAGTCATACAGTCAGGGGAGGTAACATCTGAGGTGTGGGAGAGGGACAGTCATACAGTCAGGGGAGGTAACATCTGAGGTGTGGGGAGGGGGACAGCCATACAGTCAGGGAAGTAACATCTGAGGTGTGGGAGGGGGACAGTCATACAGTCAGGGAGGTAACATCTGAGGTGTGGGAGGGGGACAGCCATACAGTCAGGGAGGTAACATCTGAGGTGTGGGAGGGGGGGCAGTCATACAGTCAGGGGGGTAACATCTGTGGTGTGGGAGGGGGACAGCCATACAGCAGGGAGGTGGGGAAACATGAGGGTGGGGAAAGGGGGGGAAAACCATACAGGAAAGGGGGGGGGTTAAAATGAGGTGTGGGAGGGGGGCAGTCATACAGCCAGGGAGGGGTAACCCCTTGAACGGGGGTGGGAGGGGGGGCAGTAAAAAGCCCGGGAAGGTAACATTCCCGGGTGGGGGGGGAGGGGCAGCCTAAGTCAGGGCCGGGGGGGAAAATTTTGGGGGGGCCTCCGGGGTCTCCCGGGGGGGGAGGGGGAAAACCCCGTGGGGGGTAACATCTGAGGTGGGGAAGGGGAAAGCCATCAGGGCAGGGAGATTTTTTAAAAATCTGAGGGGTGGGAGGGGGACAGTAAAACAGTCAGGGCCCGGGGAAAAATCTGAGGTTTTGGGGAGGGGGACAGCCCTACAGTCAGGGGAGGTTTTGTAAAAAAATGTGGGTGGTAAAAATCTGAGGGGGAGGGGACAGTAAAACAGTTTAGGGGGGAAGGTAAAATCTGAGGGGTGGGGAGGGGGACCAGTCATACAGTCAGGGAGGTAAACATCCTGAGGTGTGGGGAGGGGGACAGCCATACAGTCAGGGAGGATAACAGCTGAGGTGTGGGAGGGGGGACAGTCATACAGTCAGGGAGTAACATCTGAGGTGTGGGAGGGGGACAGTGCCATACAGTCGATGGAGGATAACATCTGAGTGTGGTGGGGAGGGTGACAAGCCATACAGTCAGGGGAGGTAACATCTGAGGTTGTGTGGGAGGGGACAGTTCATACAGGTCGAGGAGGTAACATCTGAGGTGTGGGAGGGGAGACAAAAGCCAAATACAGTCAGGGAGGTAACATCTGAGGTGTGGGAAGGGGGACAGTCCTACAGTCAGGGAGGTAACATCTGAAGGTGTGGAAGGGGGACAGAGTCAACAGTACCAGTCGGGAGGTAACATCTGAGGTGTGGGAGGGGGACAGTCCATACAGTCAGGGAGGTAACATCTGAGGTGTGGGAGGGGACAGCCATACAGTCAGGGAGGTAACATCTGAGGTGGGTGGAGGGGGACAGTCATACAGTCAGGGAGGTAACATCTGAGGTGTGGGAGGGGACAGCCATACAGTCAGGGAGGTAACATCTGAGGTGTGGGAGGGGGACAGTCATACAGTCAGGGAGGTAACATCTGAGGTGTGGGAGGGGGACAGCCATACAGTCAGGGAGGTAACATCTGAGGTGTGGGGAGGGGGACAGTCATACAGTCAGGGAGGTAACATCTGAGGTGTGGGGAGGGGGACAGTCATACAGTCAGGGAGGTAACATCTGAGGTGTGGGAGGGGGACAGTCATACAGTCAGGGAGGTAACATCTGAGGTGTGGGGGGGGGGGACAGCCATACAGTCAGGGAGGTAACATCTGAGGTGTGGGAGGGGACAGTCATACAGTCAGGGAGGTAACATCTGAGGTGTGGGGAGGGGGACAGTCATACAGTCAGGGAGGTTAACATCTGAGGTGTGGGAGGGGGGACAGTTCATACAGTCAGGGAGGTAACATCTGAGGTGTGGGAGGGTGGACAGTCATACAGTCAGGGGGGTAACATCTGAGGTGTGGGAGGGGGACAGTCATACAGCCAGGGAGGTAACATCTGAGGTGTGGGGAGGGTGGACAGCCATACATTCAGGGGAGGTAACAATCTGAGGTGTGGGAGGGGGACGGTCATACAGTCAGGGAGGTAACATCTGAGTGTGGGGAGGGGACAGTCATACAGCCAGGGGGGGTAACATCTGAGGTGTGGGAGGGGGACGGTCATACAGTCCAGGGAGGTAACATCTGAGGTGTGGGAGGGGGACAGCCATACAGTCAGGGAGGTACATCTGAGGTGTGGGGAGGGGGACAAGCCATACAGTCAGTGAGGTAACAGTCTGAGGTGTGGGGGGGTAACTTAATCGGAGGGGTGGGAGGGGGACAAACCCTACGTCCCGGGAGGGGGGAAAAATCTGAGGTGGGGGGAGGGGGGGAAGGCCCTACAGTCAGGGGGGGGGGTAAAATCTGAGGGGGGGAGGGGGAGCCCAAAAGTAAAGGGGGGTAAATCTGAGGTGTGGGAGGGGGAAAAAACTTACCCGGTCCCGGGAAAGGGAAAATCGGTTGGGGGGGGGGCAGTTTATTAAAAGCAGGGGGGTTTTGGGTCGGGGAAAAACATCTGAGGTGTGGGGGAAGGGGGGGCAGCCCAAAAGTAAGGGGAGGGTAACATCTGAGGTGTGGAGGGGAAAAGCCAAAACAGTCAGGGATGGGAACATCTGAGGTTTTGGGAGGGGACAGTTAAAACAGTCAGGGAGCGTAAAATTGAGGTGTGGGGGGGGGACAGTCATACAGTAAGGGAGGTAACATCGAGGTGGGGGGGGGGGGGGCAGAAAACAGTCAGGGGGGGGTACATCTGAGGTGTGGGGGAGGGGGACAGTCATACAGTCAGGGGGGGTAACATCTGAGGTGTGGGAGGGGACAGTCATACAGTCAGTGAGGTAACATCTGAGGTGTGGGGAGGGGGACAGCCATACAGTCAGGAGGGTACATCTGAGGTGTGGGAGGGGGACAGTTATACAGTCAGGGAGGTACATCTGAGGTGTGGGAGGGGAACAGCCATACAGTCAGGGAAGGGTAAACTATTGAGGTGTGGGAGGGGCAGTCTACAGTCAGGGAGGTAACACTGAGGTGTGGGTAGGGGTAAGCCATACAGTCAGGGAGTAACATCTGAGGTGTGGGAGGGGGACGGCATACAGTCAGGGAGGTAAACATCTGAGGTGTGGGAGGGGGGCAGTCATACAGTCAGGGAAGTAACATCTGAGGTGTGGGAGGGGGACAGGTCATAACAGCCAGGAGGGTAACATCTGAGGTGTGGGAGGGGACAGCCATACAGTCAGGGAGGAAAATTGAGGTTGGAGGGGGACAGGGAAAACAGTCAAAGGAAAGGGGGGAACATCGGGGGTGGGGAGGGGGACGCCTACAGTAGGGAAAAGGGAAAAATCTGAGGTGTTGGGAGGGGCAGCCATACAGGGCCCGGGAGGGGGAACTTGAAGGGGGTGGGGGGGGGAAAGGGGGGGGAAGGGGGGGGGACGGGGGGCAGTTTATTTTCAGTCAGGGGGGGTTTGGGAAAAATCCTGAAAAGGTTTTGGGGGGGACAGCAACAGCCCGGGGGTAACATCCCGAGGGGGGTGGGAGGGGGACAGGCCCTTCAGTCAGGGGGAAAAAAAGACCCCCCCACCCCCCGGCGGTAAATCTGAGGTGTGGGAGGGGGGGACGATAAAGTCCCGGGAGGTTCCGGGTTGGCACGGGGGTGGGAGGGGGGGAAATTATTTCCAGTAAAGGGGGGTAAAATCGAGGGGTTTTGGGGGGGGACAGCCCTACAGTAAAAGGGGGGGGTAACCCTCGAAGGGGGGGAGGGGGGGCAGCCATTCAGTCAGGGATTTTTCGGGTTTGGGAACATTGAGGTGTGGGGGGGGGGACAGAAAAAGTAAGGGGGGGTTGGGGAAAAATATGAGGGGGGGGAGGGGACAGCCCTAAGTTTAGGGGAGGTAACATCGAAAGGTGTGGGAGGGGGGCAGCCATCAGTTTAGGGAGGTAAAATCTGAAAAGGGGTGGGAGGGGGAAAAGCCATACAATTTAGGGGGGGAAATCTGAGGGGTGGGAGGGGGACAGCCATACAGTCAGGGGAGGTAAAAAATCTGAGGTGTGGGAAAGGGGGCAGTCTTTAAATCAGGGAGGGGGGAAAAATCTGAGGTGGGGGAGGGGGGCAGCCCCTCAGTCAGGGGGGGTAACATTGAGGTGGGGAGGGGACAGCCCAAATTCCCGGGTTTTAAAAGGGAGGTAAAATCTGAGGTGTGGGGGGGGACAGCCCCTACAGTCAGGGAGGGGTAACATCTGAGGGTGTGGGGGGGGACAGTCATACAGTCAGGGGCCTAAAAAAACACTGAGGGTGGGAGGGGACAGCCCATTTTCAGTCGGGGAGGGGTTTAAAATCTGAGGGGTGGGGGGAAAGGGCCAAATTTTAGGGAAGGGGAAAAATTTTAGGTTTATTGGGGGGCACCATAAGCAAGGGGGTTGGGGGTTGGTGGGGGAAAAAAGCGAAATTTTGGGAGGGACAGGCAAAAGCAGGGGAGGTTAAAATTAATTTTTTTTTTGGGGGGAAGTTTTTTATTTTCGCAGGGGGCGATAAAGGAAAAGGGGGGGAATTGGGAAAGAGGCATTGGGGGGGATCAGGGCCCGTTAAGGGAGGGGGAAGGGAACTCGAGGTGGGGAGGGGACCCCCCCAAAACAGTTTCAAAAAGGGGAGGGAAAATTTTTAATTTGTTGGGGGGGTAGGGGCACAAAGTATATAAACATTCCCCCGGGGGTAAGGGGGAAACCATAATAATGGGAACCCCCCCTTTAGGGTTTTAAGGGGGAATGTTTGGAATTCCCCAGTTGATAAGGGGGAACCCGTTATAATGGACACCCCTAGTTCAAAAGGGGAAGTAAAGGGGAAACCCCGGAATTGAAATTTAAAGGGAAACGGGAATAAACCCCAATTTTTGGACCCTTGTAATATTGGTTAAAGCCGCCCCCCCTTGGTTGTTTCGAAAAAGTATTTTAAGGAAAAACCCTAAAAAAACTCCCCCGGGGGGGATCAGGCCAGATTAAAGGAATTTAAATCCCCAAATTTAAAAACCGGAAAAAACACTTGCCAAAAACCCCCTTAAAATTGGTGTTTTGGTCCTACCCCTTTTCCCAATAAATTATACAATAGTATTAATGGACCCCTTTTTTCAAACAACTCCCTTTAAATAGATATAGAACCAAAATTTTAATGGACACTCCCCCAGTTTTAAAATATCAGAAACCAGTATAAAAATGGACATCCCCTAAATAGAATCAGAAAAGTTATTAAATTTTAACTTCCTCAGTAATATCAGAACCAGGGGATATAAGGACACTTCCCCCAGTAGGGTATCAGAACCCTATTTTAATGGACACTCCCCCAGTAGGGTTTTAAAAACCAGGGATTAAGGACACTCCCTCAGTAGATATTCAGAACCAGTATATAATGGACACTTCCCCCAGTGATATCGAACCAGTATTTTAAAGGGGCACTTCCCCCAAATAGATATCAGGAAAACCAGTATTTTAATGGGACAAAAACCCCTCAGTAGAATTTAGAACTGTATTTTAAGGGGAAATTCCTCGTTTGATATCAGAACCAGTAATATAATGGACAAAAACCTCCCCAAACCCAATTTCCCCATAGATATCAGAACAGGATATAAAGGAAATTCCTAAAAAAACAACTCCCTATAGATATCCCGAACTAGGAAAAATGGAAACTTCACAAAAAAACTCTGAATTTTAATTTTAAGACCCTTTTTTAAAATTGGCCCTCCTAGGTTAAATATCAAACCCCAGTTTTTTAAAGGGGAAATCCCGTGGATAATCAGAAATAATTTTAATTGGTTAGTCCTCAGTTTGGGGTATCCGGAACCAAATATAATATCGGGCAAAACCCTAAGATTTAAAAAGGGGTATTTAAAATGGACCTTCCGCAGGAGAATTTTAATTTTTAAAAAACCGGTATTTTAAGGGCCACTCCCTCGGAGATTTAAACCCGTATTAAGGACCAGTCCCTTCCGGATATACAGGAAAGTTTACCTTGCCCAGGAGATTTTTCCAGGGAAACCAGGTATTTAATGGGGAAAATCCCCGGGTTTTAGGGGAATTCAGGGGAAAAATTTTTTGGACATTCCCCAAGGGGAATTTTCCAGAACCCAGGAGATTTTTGGGCATCCCCAAAACAACTTCCTCGGGAGTTTTGACCCCGGTATTAAGGAAAATTTTTTCCAAACAAAAACCCCAGGAGTTTTTCGAAAAAGGGTTTTTAAGGAGAATTTCCGGCATTTAAAATTTTTCCCCAGTTAAAATTTTCCCAATTCAAATTTTTTCTTTTCAGTTCTAAAGGGACATAGGAAAACAGTTGGGGATAACCTGATTTTTTTGGTTTAAAGCGGGGTTAACTTCAATCACAGGGGAAATTTTTTTGGGACCCGGTTTACGAAATTTCATGTAATTTTCTAAGGAAAGTTTAACCTTAACCTGGTTAAGGGGAACCAAAGTCCCAAAGGGGTTTTTCCTATTTCTTTTAAAGGGGAGTTACCTTAAGGTTTTAAAGGAAGGGGGTTTTTCCTGTACAGTTTTTAAAAAAGATTTAACCCTGGTAATCTAAGGAGATTTTTCCTGTACTGCTAAAAGGGGAGTTTACCTGTCCCGTCTACAGGAAAAAGGGAAAAGTTTTACCTGGATTCTCCCAAAAGGGATTTTTTCCGTACAGTTAAAAGGAAAATTTTACCGGATTCCTAAAGGAAGGGTTTACATGGAACTCTACAGGAGATTTTTTGGTACTTTTAAAGGAGATTTTCACTTTTTTTTTTTTTTTTTTTTTTTTTTTTTTTTTTTTTTTTTTTTTTTTTTTTTTTTTTTTTTAAAAAAAAAAAAAAAAAAAAAAAAAAAAAAAAAAAAAAAAAAAAAAAAAAAAAAAAAAAAAAAAAGGGTTTTTTAACAAGGGATTTTTTAAGCTTTTTTCCCCTTTTTGCTTTTTCCAGTCACAGGGAAGATTTTTACCTTGGCTACAAAAGTGTTAAAAAGGAAAAGGGAAATTGGGTTTTTTACCTTGGGAACCTTTAATTTTGGGTTTTTTACCCCAAAGCAAGAGTTTACCTGGATACTCTACAGGAGATTTTACCTGTACAGTCTACAGGAGAGTTTACCTGGATACTCTATAGGAGAGTTTACCTGGATACTCTACAGGAGAGTTTACCTGTACAGTCTACAGGAGAGTTTACCTGGATACTCTACAGGAGAGTTTACCTGTACAGTCTACAGGAGATTTTACCTGGATACTCTACAGGATAGTTTACCTGGATACTCTACAGGAGATTTTACCTGGATACTCTACAGGAGATTTTACCTGTACAGTCTACAGGAGATTTTACCTGGATACTCTACAGGAGATTTTACCTGTACAGTCTACAGGAGAGTTTACCTGGATACTCTACAGGAGAGTTTACCTGGATACTCTACAGGAGATTTTACCTGTACAGTCTACAGGAGAGTTTACCTGGATACTCTACAGGAGATTTTACCTGGATACTCTACAGGAGATTTTACCTGTACAGTCTAAAGGAGATTTTACCTGGATACTCTACAGGAGATTTTACTTGTACAGTCTAAAGGAGAGTTTACCTGTACAGTCTAAAGGAGATTTTTACCTGTACAGTCTAAAGGAGAGTTTACCTGTACAGTCTACAGGAGATTTTACCTGTACTGTCTATAGGAGAGTTTACCTGTACAGTCTAAAGGAGATTTTACCTGTACTGTCTAAAGGTGATTTTACCTGTACAGTCTAAAGGAGATTTTACCTGTACTGTCTAAAGGAGAGTTTACCTGTACTGTCTAAAGGAGAGTTTACCTGTACAGTTTAAAGGAGATTTTACCTGTACAGTCTACAGGAGATTTTACCTGTACTGTCTAAAGGAGAGTTTACCTGTGCAGTCTACAGAAAAGCTTACTTGTACAGTCTACAGGAGATTTTACCTGTACTGTCTAAAAGTGATTTTACCTGTACAGTCTAAAGGAGATTTTACCTGTACTGTCTAAAGGAGATTTTACCTGTACAGTCTACAGGAGATTTTACCTGTACTGTCTAAAGGAGAGTTTACCTGTACAGTCTACAGGAAAGCTTACCTGTACAGTCTACAGGAGATTTTACCTGTACAGTCTAAAGGAGAGTTTACCTGTATAGTATACGAGAGAGTTTATCCGGATAGTCTAAACGAGCGTTTATCTGGATAGTCTACAGGAAGGCTTACCTGGATAGTCTACAGCACAGTTTATCTGGACAGTCAACAGGAGAGTTTACAAAATAGTCTACAGTAAAGTCTAAAGGGTAGTCTACAAGAAAGTCTAAAGGGTAGTCTACAAGAAAGTCTAAAGGGTAGTCTACAAGAAAGTCTAAAGGGTAGTCTACAAGAAAGTCTAAAGGGTAGTCCACAGGATAGTTTACAAAATAGTCTACAAGAAAGTCTAAAGGGTAGTCTACAAGAAAGTCTAAAGGGTAGTCCACAGGAAAATCTAAATGATAGTCTACAGGATAGTTTACAAAATAGTCTATAGGAAAATCTTAAGGGTAGTCTATTGGAAAATCTAAATGGTAGTCTAAAGGAAAATATAAATGGTAGTCTTTTGGAAAATCTAAAAGGTAGTCCACAGGAAAATCTAAAGGGTAGTCTTTTGGAAAATCTAAAGGGTAGTCTTTTGGAAAATCTAAAAGGTAGTCTTTTGGAAAATCTAAAAGGTAGTCTTTTGGAAAATCTAAAGGGTAGTCTTTTGGAAAATCTAAATGGTAGTCTTTTGGAAAATCTAAAGGGTAGTCCACAGGAAAATCTAAAGGGTAGTCTATAGGAAAATCTAAAGGGTAGTCTATAGGAAAATCTAAAGGGTAGTCTATAGGAAAATATAAAGGGAAGTCTATAGGAAAATCTAAATGGTAGTCTATAGGAAAATCTAAAGGGTAGTCTATAGGAAAATCTAAATGGTAGTCTAGAGGAAAATCTAAAAGGTAGTCTAGAGGAAAATCTAAAAGGTAGTCTAGAGGAAAATCTAAAAGGTAGTCTAGAGGAAAATCTAAATGGTAGTCTAGAGGAAAATCTAAAAGGTAGTCTATAGGAAAATCTAAAAGGTAGTCTATTGGAAAATCTAAAGGGTAGTCTATTGGAAAATCTAAATGGTAGTCTATAGTAAAATCTAAAAGGTAGTCTACAAGACAGTCATATGGATAGTGTATGTAGATATGTTGTTCTGTCCATATATACTTGTCCAGTACAAAAGGTCCAGGACATTTTAAACAACCCTGTGGCACACCTTTTATAATATTCTAGTGCCAGGACTCTGTTATACAGAACTGTATTTGATACCTGGGGTATTTCAGCTTTGTGAGTTATCAGATTACATTAGTCTGTGTCCCCTGTACGGTAAAGGATATCTCCAGGACTCTGTTATACAGAACTGTATTTGATACCTGGGGTATTTCAGCTTTGTGAGTTATTAGATTATATTAGTCTGTGTCCCCTGTATGGTAAAGGATATCTCCAGGACTCTGTTATACAGAACTGTATTTGATACCTGGGGTATGTAAGAATTGTGAGTTGTTGGGTTCTATCAGTCTGTGTCCCCTGTATGGTAAAGGATATCTCCAGGACTCTGGACGTACTGTACAGATATATCTACTCTGGACGTACTGTACAGATATATCTACTCTGGAGGTACTGTACAGATATATCTACTCTGGACGTACTGTACAGATATATCTACTCTGGACGTACTGTACAGATATATCTACTCTGGACGTACTGTACAGATATATCTACTCTGGAGGTACTGGTAGCAGCTGGATTCTCTTTTGAGTTCTAGACAATGTGTATATATTAGTTTAGGTATTCAGGTAGGAAGAAATATTTTCAGAAGAAATCTAATTTCCACAAACATTATATTTTTACAAGAGAGTTCCGAAGAAAAGTGTTTTGGATTGATTTTAGCTGACCAACATTTTATTCCATGTTATGTTGTTTGTATGGTTCCAAGCTTAAAAAATCCATCAACTTTGACAAGATTTACACATAAACTCATGTGCCAATTACCTACAAGGGATCTTCATCAGTATACAGTTCAAACTGCTGGAGTTTAACATCACATAAGTACACACTGCTGGAGTTTAAGATTATGTAATTGGAGTTTGGCAGTATGTGAACAATTGATCACAAAACAATTATACATAACACATCATCTCTATTTTGTATTGTCATTAACATGGAAATCTACATTTACTACATATTAAGGAATCTATAATGATTTGTTTGAAGCAGCATTGATATGAAATCCATTCCCACTAGTCCTGTTGTTGGTAAGGGGAGATAACTCTCAGTTCCAGCCCTGGTGTCACCGACTTTTTGATTCCTTTAATAAGTGATCTCATCATTGACAAATTACACACATTATCATTTGCTTGTTACATTTTACATGAAGCTTTAGCTGGGATTAACTGTGTACTAGACACACCTGGTTACCTGTGTACTAGACACACCTGGTTACCTGTGTACTAGACACACCTGGTTACCCGAGTACTAGACACACCTGGTTACCCGAGTACTAGACACACCTGGTTACCCGAGTACTAGACACACCTGGTTACCCGAGTACTAGACACACCTGGTTACCTGTGTACTAGACACACCTGGTTACCCGAGTACTAGACACACCTGGTTACCCGTGTACTAGACACACCTGGTTATCTGTGTACTAGACACACGTGGTTACCTGTGTACTAGACACACCTGGTTATCTGAGTACTAGACACACCTGGTTACCTGAGTACTAGACACACCTGGTTACCTGTGTACTAGGACACACCTGGTTACCTGTGTACTAGACACATACCTGTGTACTAGACACACCTGGTTACCTGTGTACTAGACACACCTGGTTACCCTGAGTACTAGACACACCTAGTTACCTGTGTACTAGACACACCTGGTTACCCGAGTACTAGACACACCTGGTTACCTGTGTACTGCACATATGAGTACTTACACTATCTTGTTAATATGTTGTATGTATCTTAAAAAAATTCATATATTGTATGATAATTCAAATGATGAAGTTGATGAGGATTCAAGTTACAATGATCACAAGATGCTGTTCAATGCTGTCAACCCTAAATAATGAAACTGGATGTGTGTATCCTAGATATACACTGTGTACTAGACATAAATGGTTACCATGGTGGCAAATCACATGGTAGACATATGTTAGGGATCATTATTAAATTTAAATGGTATCATCAATACAGAGCAATAAACACAAAGCTATTGCAGTTGTAGAATTATCAGGCGACATCACTTTTTAGCTCACCTGCCCGATGGGCCACTTATGCTGTGGTGCAGCGTCCGTCATCTGGCCAGCCGGCCGTCCATCCGGCTGTCCATCCGGCCGTCCATCCCTTCAGCGTCAACTTTTTCCTTTTAACAACTTAACAGCCCAGGGACTTCACCTTTGCTGGGGTGAAGTATTACCAAGTTTGTTCAAATGAATGACCTTGACCTGCATTAAAGGTCACAGGGGTCAGATAGGCTTAAATCTTTAAACAATGATTTCTCAATAGTCAAGAGACTCCATGACCTGATGTTAGGCCAATGATATGCTGGAATGAAGGACTAGAAAATTTATTGACTTGAATAAACCTAATCTACTCAACTATTTGAATAAAATGGTAATCAGAATAGTATCTGCAGGAATGACTTAGATCAACTTCAAAGTTGCTGTAGAGCCAGGTGAGCGATACAGGCCCATTGGGCCTTGTTACAGAAATCCACCTGGAACAGAATTCAATTCATGTAATCACTTTACTAATTAAAATTGAAAGTTCATCAACTCATTATGTCGACAATTTACAGTACCCTGGGCTCAGCTCATCACATCCCTTGAGGATGACCTACCTTGAGTATGACCTAGCTACCTTGAGAAGCTGTTTATGACATATCTAGAGTATGACCTACCTTGAGTAGCTGTTTATGACATATCTCGAGTATGACCTACCTTGAGTAGCTGTTTATGACATACCTCGAGAATGACCTACCTTGAGTAGCTGTTTATGACATACCTCGAGGATGACCTACCTTGAGTGTCTGTTTATGACATATCTCGAGTATGACCTACATTTAGTAGTTGTTTATGACATATCTCTAGTATGACCTACCTTGAGTATGATCTACCTTGAGTAGCTGTTTATGACATAACTCGAGTATGATCTACCTTGAGTAGCTGTTTTATGACATATCTCGATTATGACCTATCTTTAGTAGCTGTTTATGACATATCTCGAGTATGACCTATCTTGAGTAGCTGTTTATGACATACTTCAAGTATGACCTATCTTGAGTAGCTGTTTATGACATATCTATGCAATGATATGACTA